>NC_092718.1:202667465-202900854 GCF_047496885.1 Scyliorhinus torazame
TATGTTACACACAGCTTTGACGAAGAGTCATCAATGCTCTCCTGGCCGACCGCCCTCCACAAACCAGAGGTCATCCAAAACGCCGCTGCCCGTGTCTAAACACGCACTCCATGCCCGGGGCGTGCTGATCTCCATTGGCTCCAGCTCTGGCAAAGCCTGGAGTGATAAAATACTCATTCTTAGTTTTAAAGCCGTCACCACTCCCTATTTCTGTAACCTCATCCAGCCCTACAAGATTCGGAGGTGCCTGTTCTCCTCCAGTTTTGGCCTGTTGAGCACCCGGGGTTTCTTCGCCCCTTTGGCGAAAGCCCCAAAGTCTGGAATCCCCTGCCAAAACCTCTCCCCTGTGGTAGTCCTCTTTCCAATTTTAAGATGTGTCTTAAAACCCATGCATCTCACCTATCCTGTGTGGCTCAGGATTGAATTTTAATGTTTCAGTGAAGTGTTTTGGGAGGTCCGGTTTCAGGCTCTGGATTCGCAGTGGTTAAATGGCAGTGACACCTGGAGTTTTGGGCCTACTTTATTTGGATGAACTCTGGTCTTTCCTTGAGGTGCACAGGCCTGATATGTTCACTGGTTGCCGAGCGGCTACGATGGAGGCCATTTCTTTCAGATCTGCTGATACCGAAACCAATTCTTTTACTGCTGAGCCTGGCTCGAAGTGGAGCAGTAGCGTGGTAACCATAGCGACGGTATTAGCATCGATGAATTTAAGTCGTTCTGAGAGCATAACATTTGGTGACAAAATGGGTTGATGAGCCTTTCAAACTTGACTTTGATGTGTATGAGCGGATCTGGGGCACCCCCAGTAATCCTCCACTGACACGTTGCCATTTCTGGAGCTGTGCTTCATTGCATTGTTACCATTTCTAGCTGGTTTGATTTGAGCCTCCAGCATTGGCTCCAGTACATCGTGGCCTGGATTTCAACTTGTCCTTCGGTGCATTCGCCCAGAGATCCAGGAAATTAAATGTGAAAAAGAGGATTTGGATGATGGAGAGGTTTTGAACACTGTCCTTTCACACCCGGGAACTGGATACATAAACTGCCCAAAGTGTTGAATAAGAGGCTTCCCTGTACTAAGCGTCTAAAGCAATGCTTGCCGTTGGGATTTCGTTACAAGGATCGACTTCAAAAATTAATTTCAAATGAACTGTGAAAAAATGCCCAGCAACCAATTGGAGACATTTGTGTTACGGACGTTCCTACATTTGGCTTGTGATCTGGAGAACGCTCTGGGCTGTATAACACCGGGTTGATGGATTAGTGGCTACATGTCTCTCTCTCTCTCTCTCTCTCTCTCTCCTTCTCCCTCTCTTCCCCCTCTCTCCCCCCCCACTACCTCTCCCACTCTCTCGCTCCTTCTCCCCCCTCCGTCTCTCTCCATCCCTCCTCTCCCCCCCTCTCTCTCTCCTCCCCCCCCCTTCCTCTCCCCCCCCCCCCCTCTCTCTCTCTCTCTCTCTCTCTCTCTCTCTCTCTATCTCTCGCTCCCTTTGCCCCCTTTTCTCTCTCCCCCTCTCTCTCTCCTTCTCCCCCCTCCACTTCTACCCCCCTCCCCCATCACGCTCACCCTCTTCCCCCCCCCTTACCCTCTTCTCCCCCCCTCTTACCCCTCTTCTCCCCCCCTCTCTCCCTCTCCCCTCTCTCTCTCCCTCTCTCTCCCTCCCTCTACCCCCTTTTCTCCCTTTCCCCCCCTTTTCTCTCTCTCCCTCCCCCCTCTCTCCTCCCCCTCTCTCCCTCCCCCTCTCTCCCTCCCCCTCTCTCTCCCTCCCCCCTCTCTCTCCCTCCCCCTCTCTCTCCCTCCCCCTCTCTCTCCCTCCCCCTCTCTCTCCCTCCCCCTCTCTCTCCCCTCCCCCTCTCTCTCCCTCCCCCTCTCTCTCCCTCCCCCTCCCCCTCTCTCTCCCTCCCCCCTCTCTCTCCCTCCCCCTCTCTCTCCCTCCCCCTCTCTCTCCCTCCCCCTCCCTCCCCCCTCCCCCTCCCTCCCCCTCCCTCCCCCTCCCCCTCTCTCTCCCTCCCCCTCCCTCCCCCTCCCCCTCCCTCCCCCTCCCCCTCCCTCCCCCTCCCTCTCCCTCCCCCCTCCCTCTCCCTCCCCCTCTCTCTCCCTCCCCCTCTCTCTCTCCCTCCCCCTCTCTCTCTCCCTCCCCCTCTCTCTCTCCCTCCCCCTCTCTCTCTCCCTCCCCCTCTTTCTCCCCTCCCCCCTCTCTCTCTCCCTCCCCTCTCTCTCTCCTCCCCCCTCTCTCTCTCCCTCCCCCTCTCTCTCTCCCTCCCCCTCTCTCTCCCTCCCCCTCTCTCTCCCTCCCCCGCTCTCTCCCTCCCCCCCTCTCGCCCTCTCTCCCGCCCTCTCCCTCCCCCCCTCTCGCCCTCTCTCCCGCCCCCCCTCTCTCCCGCCCCCCCCTCTCCTCTCCCCCGCCCCCCCTCTCTCCCGCCCCCCCCCTCTCCTCTCCCCCCCTCTCCTCTCCCCCTCTCCTCTCCCCCCCTCTCCTCTCCCCCTCTCCTCTCCCCCTCTCCTCTCCCCCCTCTCCTCTCCCCCCCTCTCCTCTCCCCCCCCCTCTCCTCTCTCCCCCCCTCTCCTCTACCCCCTCTCCTCTCCCCCCCCTCTCCTCTCCCCCCCCCCTCTCCTCTCCCCCCCCTCTCCTCTCCCCCCCCTCTCCTCTCCCCCCCTCTCCTCTCCTCTCCCCCCCCTCTCCTCTCCTCTCCCCCCCCTCTCCTCTCCTCTCCCCCCCCTCTCCTCTTCCCCCCCCTCTCCTCTTCCCCCCCCTCTCCTCTTCCCCCCCCTCTCCTCTCCCCCCCCCTCTCCTCTCCCCCCCCCTCTCCTCTTCCCCCCCCCCCCTCTCCTCTCCCCCCCCCTGTCCTCTCCCCCCCCTCTCTCCCCCCCCCCCCCCCCTCTGGTCCTTGGCTATTCTATCTATTCTATTCTTGGCTTTTCTCTCCCTCTCCCTCTCTTCCGTCCCTCTCTCTCTCTCTCTCTCTCTCTCTCTCCCCCCCGCCCCCCCCCTCCCTATCCCTAAATGAGTAAACCTCGGCATCTAACCCTCTTCCATTCCCGTCGACACTTGTTTCTTCATCCACTTACCAATATAATAATGGTGAATATTAACACAGTTTCTGCTCGATCCCTGACCCTGGAAGAGGATTACACAGCCTCACAACTCTGTGTATTGAAGCTTTTCTGTTCTAACTCTCGTTCTAAATCGATGTGCAGTCAAACCGAATGGCCAATCGTTCGGAGCAGTCTGCTGCATCTACCTGGTAAAAGAGTCCTAGTCTTGATCAGAGATGTCTATTCGGCCCATCAAGTCCATGCCGGCTCTCTGGAGAGAATTCTAGTCAGTCCAGTACCTCCTGTTCTATCTCCCTAGTCCTGAAAGTACTTAATTGATTTCCTTTTGAAAAATATGTCTCCACTTCCATCCCACTTGTAGGTTTGTGGTCATTATTACCCCTACAAAGCTCACATCCCCCTGTATCCCTTGCCCAGAAGCATAAATCTGGGCCCACTAGTCATTGTACCCTCAGCTACTGGGAACCGCTTATCTTTGTCACCTTTGTCTATACCTGTCTTAATTTAGAGTACCCAATTATGTTTTTTTTTCCAATTAAGGGGCAATTTAGCGTGGCCAATCCACCTAACCTGCACATCTTTTGGGTTGTGGGGGTGAGACCCACGCAGACACGGGGAGAATGTGCAAACTCCTCACAGCAAGTGACCCGGAGCTGGGATCGAACCCGGGTCCTCAGTGCAGTGTGGCAGCAGTGCTAACCACTGCGCCATCGTGCTGCCTTAAGCCTGTCTTAATCATGTACACTTCTATCAAATCTCCCCTCAATCTCCTTTGCCCCAAGGAGAATGACCCCAGCTTCTCCAACCTAACCATGGAGATTCTAAAATTCCTCATCCCTTGAACCAGTCTGATTAATCTCCTCTGCCCCCTCTCAAGAATCCTCGCCTCCTTCCTAAAGTGTGGTGACCAGAACTGGACAAAGTAACCATAGCAACTAGTGAGGATCCCAAGGTTGGGTGCCTAGTCAATGTTGAATGGACAGATCAGGAAGAGTGCCACATATGACCTCTCATTGCTGTGGTATATTATGGGTATTCGTTTGGACGTTAGATGAGTCTAAAAGTAGGCTTGGCATTGATGCCTGCATCATCGAATAGGCACATTTACAGATAAAGAATGGAGTGAGGTTGGGGAGCTTTACCACTACCTGTGGAATTGTTCACTCTGACCAGTGCCTTCTGCAGAGGGAGTGAGAAATATGGGAAGAAAATTAAAAGGAGAAATAGAACTTAACTGTCCAGACAATCCACTTTAAATTTTAGCTCCCATTGTTAATTATGCTTCATTGATTTGTTGCTACAAATTGGCAGTCTTCTTAATTTGTAACTGATTGTATAGAGAATTCACTTGCTGTGCGACTGAAGCACTTTTGAGTGGTAGAATCGCAGAATCACAATCACAGAATTTACACAGTGCAGAAGGAGGCCATTCGGCCCATCGAGTCTGCACAGCCAATCCACCGACCCCTGCACATCTTTTGGACTGTGGGAGAACGTGCAGAGTCCGCACCGACAGTGACCCAAGCCGGGAATCGAACCTGGGACCCTGGCGGTGTGAAGCCGTTGTGCTAACCACTGTGCGACCGTGCTGCCCTAAAAACCAATCAAATTTGAAGAATTAAGTGTACAGTGACTGATGGGATTGTCGGGATTTGGTATGGTCCCGGTGTGCAATAATTGTCCTCCATGCACAGCCTCTGCCAGCACAGCGCAACAATGGAAGTTGATGGGAGGGTGGACTCTGGAGTTTACGAGTTCCAAACCTCAACTTCCAATTTCGAGGAAATCTCTTGAAAAGGTTTGCTCTATCTGCGAGTTGACTGAAAGTTTCCAGAAATTAATGGTGGAAGAGACCGGTTCCTCCACATTTTGTGAAATCATCTTTATGAGCCATCTTCCTGTTTTGCAAAAATGATGAGAGTTGGTACAGTTACAGCACCCATGTGGTTAGCACTGCTGCCTCACGGCGCCGAGGACCCAGGTTCGATCCCGGCCCCGGGCCACTGACCGTGTAGAGTTTGCACATTCTCACCCCCACAACTTTTAAAGCAGACCGAGGCAGGCAGGCCAGCAGCGTGAGTTCAATTCCCGTACCAGCCTCCCCGAACAGGCGCCGGAATGTGGCGACTAGGGGCTTTTCACAGTAACTTCATTTGAAGCCTACTTGTGACAATAAGCGATTTTCATTTCGTTGTTCAAAGATGTGCCGGGTAGATGGATTGTCCACGATAAATTACCCCTTAGTTGGGGAAAAAAAAATGAATTGGATACTCTAAATTTATTTATTTTAAATTCTGATCCTAGGTTCTGGGAATTACATAGAATTACATAGAACATACAGTGCAGAAGGAGGCCATTCGGCCCATCGAGTCTGCACCGACCCACATTAATCCCTCACTTCCACCTTATCCCCGCAACCCAATAACCCCTCCCAACCCTTATGGACACTACGGGTAATTTATCATGGCCAATCCACCTAACCTGCACGTCTTTGGACTGTGGGAGGAAACCGGAGCACCCGGAGGAAACCCACGCGGACACGGGGAGAACGTGCAAACTCCGCACAGACAGTGACCCAGCGGGGAATCGAACCTGGGACCCTGGCGCTGTGAAGCCACAGTGCTAATCACTTGTGCTACCGTGCTGCCCACGTAGAATTTACAGTGCAGAAGGAGGCCATTCGGCCCATCGAGTCTGCACCAGCTCTTGGAAAGAGCACCCTACCCAAGCCCACACCACCCTATCCCCATAACCCAGTAACCCCACTCAACCAACACTAAGGGCAATTTTGGACACTAAGGGCAATTTAGCATGGCCAATCCACCTAACCTGCACATCTTTGGACTGTGGGAGGAAACCGGAGCACCCGGAGGAAACCCACGCACACACGGGGAGGATGTGCAGACTCCGCACAGACAGTGACCCAAGCCGGAATCGAACCTGGGACCCTGGAGCTGTGAAGCAATTGCACTAACCACTATGCTACCGTGCTGCCCCAAGTGAGATTTCACATCTCACTTGTTTAGTGAGTATTATTTTCTCTTTGTGGACTCTGGGCGATATCTCTCATTGTGATCAGTAATGTCTCTCTGGTGTCAGTCTGCCAGGGGTGTGTGTGCGTGTTTGTGTGTGTGCGTGTGTATAGAGCTATCTCTATGCTATTGCCTCTTGTATTTCCAGACCTATCTTTATATCTTTGTCTCTTTTTTCACCTGCATTCATTGGCCTATTTCTCTCATATGTAGATCTCTGACACTCTCATTCTCTGATATATCTGCACTAAGTTCTCGCTCTCGCCCTCCGCTGTATATCTGCCTGTATGTCTCTGTCTCCCTCCTCCACGCACACAAATCTGGACCATTTTGGGCCTTGTGCAAGACAGGTGAAGAAAGCGCGTGTCCAGGTAACCGGTTGGCACAGGTTCCCAGGGCACCCGCCCTCTGGTAACTAAGCCCATGTGGCTGCTATTCATCCAAGTGCCCCTGAGTGTCTGTAGACTATTTAACTATGACACTCTGGCCTGTTCCTGTCTTTCCCTACTCCACCCTGTCTTTCCCGACTTCCACGTCTATCCATGTCCAGCGGACAGGTGATTGTGAGTGGAAACCTTTGCGTGTTATTCTCTTTCCTAAACCCAGGGTGTAGTGGCTCCTACCACTCTCCTGACCAAGTTCAGTACAGAGCAGTGTGACTGTGGGGCCTTCCTAAGGCTCAGTTATTCGCTGGATTAGCTCCACTGAATGTTCAGGGTAAACCACAAAACTCTTTCAGTTCCGTGCTGAGTAACATCACTCGGACGGAAAGCACCAGATGATTTTGGTTTTATTTTTTGGAGCTTCCATGTGTTTAATCTAGTGAATTCCTGATCTCCGTGCCGTGTTTGCCTTGCACCCTTGGACACAGCTGTGCGATCGTGTTCATTAGAGTTCAGAAGAGTGAGAGGGCATCTCATAGAAACTTAGAAAGGTTCGACCAGGATTCGGCAGGGTAGATTCAGAAAGAATGTTCCAGATGGTGGGGGAGTCCAGAACTCGGGGGGTCATAGTTTGAGGATAAGGGGGGAAATCTTTTAGAACTGAGGTGAGGAGAGATTTCTTCACCCAGAGAGTTGTGAGTCTGTGGAATTCGCTACCACAGAAAGTAGTTGAGGCCAAAACATTGCGTGATTTCAAGAAGGAATTAGATATAGCTCTTGGAGGTAAAGAGATCAAGGGATATGGGGGGGGGGAAGGCGGAATCAGGATACTGAACTTGACGATCAGCCATAATGAATGGCGGAGCAGGCTCGAAGGGCCTAATGGCCTCCTCCGGCTTCTATTTTCCATGTTACAGTGTGGGGGGTCGGGGGGTGGGGGTTGATTCCCACCTGGGGCTGATCATCTTTTTTTCCCCCCACCGGAATGCTGCACCAGAGGCCTGGCCCCTCCCTATCTCACCAATCTCCTCCAACCCCTCGCTTTCTCCTTCAAGACCCTCTTTTAAAACCTCCCTCATTGACCAAACATTTGGTCACCTGACCTAGTAATTCCTCACGTGGCTCGGGGTCGTATTTTGTTTTGTAACACTCCTGCGAAGCACCTCTGCACATTTTATGATGTCAAGTGCGCTATATAAATACAAATTGTTGTCGGTGGACTCATGGTTACATTACAGATCTAGCCATCCAGGTGCCCAGGCTAATAGGGCGAGTTGAAAACTTGGCCTGGCAGTTCACAGGTTTTTCTTAAACGAAACTCTGGAAATAATATCGACGGGAAAACCAAACCGGTTTGCTTTTTGGCAAGGGAACCTTCTTTCCTTGTCCAACCTGATCTATATCTGACTTCTTGTGAAAGTTGGCAGCATTTGTTTTCAGAATCGCGGGAAAGTGATGGGCTGTTTATTACAGAGCAAATAAAATCTCCCTGGTCGTCCCAGTGAGGAACGGGCTCCCCACCAGTGCTCTGGATGTATCCTGCAGTCATCTGTACATAGATCTGCACATACACCAGGGACTACAGACAGATGTAACAACCACAGCATCACTAGAGGACATCAGAGACGGGTATAAAGGGTCCAGCCCAAGGTAGGATCCGCCTCTTTCAGAAGCACAGGGCTAGTGAGCAGCAGCAGACAGAGACAGTTCAGTATAGGCAGTTTACCTGAGCTTCACTGGTCATACCTCTTGACTATTATATCTAGTTAAGCTCAGAACAAACCCACTGAATAAAGTATTTGTGTTAACTGGAAGTCTACAATCTTTATTCAGACTTCGAGAATAACATATATCCCAGATGCACCATTGTTGTTGACGAGGCAGCATGTTTACAAACTCTCATCTTCAGGGCTGTACATCCCATGTATGTAGATGTAAACATGTAAGAAATAAAAGATTTAGGCTATATGCCACCCCGGGCCTTCTCTGCCAGTCGGTCATGGCTGATGACCGCCCTCCACTTGCCCGCTTTATCTCTCTATCCCGTGATTCCCTTGTGTCCGGAAAACTCTATAGATGTCTGCCGTGAATATGCTCATCAGCTAAATTCCATAGCCCTCTGCAGTAGAGAATTCCAAAGATTCTTTTTTTAAAAAAAAAATGTATTTTATTACAAACTTGTATCAAAGCAGGTTACAGCAAATAAACACCCCGGGAAACATACTTCCCAACATTTAACTATACAATCTGTACAGATTTCCCGCCCCCCCCTCCCTCTCAACCTGTGACGAGCAGCTCCTCAAACACGGTCACACACATCCCCCATCTTTCCTCAAACCCCCCCTGCTGAGCCCCTTAACTCACACTTTATGCTCTCTAACCGCAGGAAGTCGTACAGGTCACCCAACCAAGCCGCTACCCCCGGCGGCGATGCCGACCGCCACTCCAGCAAAATTTGTCGCCGTGCAATCAGAGAGGCGAAGGCCACGACATCGGCCTTCCTCCTCTCCATGAGCTCCGGCTTCTCTGAAACCCCAAATATCGGCACTAAAGGGTCCGGGTCCACTCCCTCCTCCACTATCCTGGTTAAGACCGCGAACACTCCCGCCCAGAATCTTCCCAATTTTACACAACCCCAGAATATGTGCGCGTGATTCGCTGGCCCCCCCGCTCACACTCGTCTGCTACCCCCTGAAAGAACCCACTCATTCTCACCCGAGTCATATGCACCCTGTGCACCACCCTAAACTGTATCAGGCTCATCCTTGCACAAGAGGAGGTCCCGTTTACCCTATGCAGTGCCTCACTCCATACTCCCAATTGATCTCCTCTCCCAACTCCGCTTCCCATTTCTCCTTGATCTTCACCACCCGCCCACCTCCCTGCTCCCCCAACCGCGTGCATATATCCCCAATTCTTCCCTCCCCTTCCACATCCGGAAGCAGCAGTCGCTGCAGCAGGGTGTATCAATAGAGCATACAGTGCAGACGGAGGCCATTCGGCCCATTGAGTCTGCACCAACCCACTTCCACCCTATCCCGTAACCCAATAACCCCACCTCACCTGTTTGGTCACTCAGGGCAATTTATCATGGCCAATCCACCTAACCTGCACGTCTTTGGACTGTATCCCGGCAACCTAGGGAACACCCTCCAGACCTTTCGCGCAAAGTCCCTAACCTGCAGATACCTGAACTTACTCCCCCTCGGCAGCTCTGCCCTCTCCCTTAGCGAATTCCAAAGATTCACAGTCCTCTGAGGGAACTGATTTCTCCCCGTTTCAGTCCTAAATGGCCGACCATTCATCCTGAGAATTTGCCCTCTTTCCCCCCTCCCCCCGCGTTCTCGGTGTATGTCTTCCAGCCAATCTTCACTTCAACCCCCATCCTCCATAAATGTCAGCTCATCCAAATCTTTGCTGCTTGTGCCGTGACTGGGACCAAACTCCACTCGTACAACCTCTCTGTGCTCGCCCATCTGCAATGGCTCCCGCTTAAGCAGTGCCCCGATTTTAAAATTCTTATCTTTGTTTTCAAACCCCCATAGCCCTCACCCCCTCCCTTATCTCTGTAATGTCCCCAAGTCCACACCCACCCCAGCTCTTCTATAATAATAAGAATCGCTTATTGTCACAAGTAGGCTTCAATGAAGTTACTGTGAAAAGCCCCTAGTCACCACTTTCCGGCGCCTGTTCGGGGAGGCCGGTACGGGAATTGAACCCGCACTGCTGGCCTTGCTCTGTATTACAAGCCAGCTGTTTAGCCCACTGTGCTAAACCAGCCTCATATGCATCCCTGATTTCCATTGCTCCATAGGTATCCACACTATTTGTGCTTGCTCCAATTCCAGTTGCACTTGTATTTCTGTTTAATTGTGTTGCATATTTTTCCCCTCTGCACTCTCATTATTCATGCGTGAGGATGTAGTGCGTGTTTACAGGACTGTTGGACTGTGAACCGTAATGGGCAAATCCCGAAAACATACACGGAGAATGTATTAGGACCTGGGATACATTGGAGAGTAACCAATTTGGATCTAATGCAAACTGCCCTGCTAGTGTGGTGCTGCCTCTACGTAAGAACACAAGACGTTAGGAGTAGGCCATTCAGCCCCTTGAATCTAGGCCGCCATTCACTCTCTTATTATGGTTGATCGTCCTGATGTTGTGCAATTCCAGCGACATTCAAGAAGCTCATCCGCACCCAGGACGAAGCAGCCCACGTAATTGGCACCCCAACCCCCATCCTGAACACTCATTCCCTCCGCCACCGATGTACAGTGGTAGCCGTGTGTACCGTTCTCCAAGATGCATTGCAGCAACTCGTCCCTCTGACAGCATCTTCAAAACCAGTGACCTCCGCCACCTAGATTAAGGATAAGCGTAGCAGGTGCGTGGGAACACCACCACCTGGAAGTTCCCCTCCAAACCACTCAACATCCTGAAATGGAAAAATAGAACAATAATAATAATCACTTATTGTCACAAGTAGGCTTCAATGAAGTTACTGTGAAAAGCCCCTAGTCGCCATATTCCGGCGCCTGTTCGGGGAGGCCGGTACGGGAATTGAACCCGCTGCTGCTGGCATTGTTCTATATTGCAAGCTAGCAAATTAGCCCACTGTGCTAAACCAGCCCATTATATTGCTGTTCCTTCACTGTCACTGGGCCAGAGTCCTGGAACTCCCTCCCTATAACATTGTCGGTATACCCACACCACGTGGACTGCAGTGGCTCAAGAAGGCAGCTCAGCACCACCGAAATTAGGGATGGGCAATAAATGCCGGCCTAACCTGAGAAGCCCACATCCTAATAATAATAATAATCTTTATTGTCACAAGCAGGCTTACATTACCACGGCAATGAAGTTACTGTGAAAAGCCCCTAGTCACCACATTCCGGCGCCTTTGCGGGTACACGGAGGGAGAATTCGGAATGTACAAATTACCTGACAGCCCGTCTTTCCGGGAGGAAACCGGAGCACTCGGAGGGAACCTATGCAGACACGGGGCGAATGGTCGGCGCAGTGGTTAGCACTGCTGCCTCACAGCGCCCAGTTCCCAGGTTCGATCCCGGCTCTGGGTCACTGTCCATGTGGAGTTTGCACATTCTCCCCGTGCCTGCGTGGGTCTCACCCCCACAATTCAAAGATGTGTATGTTAGGTGGATCGGCCACGCTAAATTGCCCCTTAATTGGCAAAAAATATATCTGGATACTCTAAATTTATTAAAAGGAGAGACACGGGGAGAACGTGCAGGCTCCGCACAGACAGTGACCCAAGCCGGGAATTGAACCTGGGACCCTGGCGTGGTGAAGCAACAGTGCCAACCACTGTGCTACCGTGCCGCCCAAAGAGGGAAAGATAATCCACCTCTCAGCACCCTATATCCATTAATCCCCGAATATCCAAACATCTATCGTTCTCGACCTTGAATAGATTCAATAACTTATCCGCAGTCCTCGGGCGAGAGAATTCCGGACTAATTGAGTGAAGGGATCTCTCCTCATCCCAGCCCTAAATAGCTAATCCATTCTTGTGACTCAACTGTGCTCGGGCCGTGGTCCCCATCTACAAGGACGAGGATTGGGGAGGTTCGGGGCCGGGGGCGGGGAAGTTCGGAGTGAGTGGATCTGCTCCAAGTGGCACAGCGCTGGTACACCGCGGCGATGTCGCTTCAATGGTGGCAGGCAATGAGTTAGTTGGAGAACCGGCTCTGAGTGTGCGAATGTTTCTACCTCTTTGACTCCCTCACCCGAGCTGTTTGATGTGTGGGAGCCTCCAGGCCACATTCTTCACATTTTCCTGCTCGCCTGGACAGCCAATTAAAACAAAGGAGCTCTCGGAGCAGCTTTCTGCTTTGAGAGAGAGAGAGAGAGTTTATATTTTACCGGCCGTCTGGAGCGGCTCCATTGCGCCGCCCTCATCACCGGCCTTGTCACTGATTTAAACCCTTGTCACAGTTGCCCGCGATTGTGGCGAGGCTGCCACATCGCTCACTTTCCCAGTTTATTTTGACGCTGGATTCCTCCTGCCACATTCCCAGCCCAGTCTGTTTTTATCAGCCTATCTCATTAGCTGGGTCTCAGTTTCCACGGCAACTGCGTCATGAAGCCGGCTAATCCGATAATGGACCTTCTGCTCGCTATTAGGCCCAGCACCCAGTTTGAGGGACTGGCTGACCTTTAACCTCTGGGAGCTGGATTAGAATCTATCCCAGAGGGTGGGTGGGGGGGGGGGGGGTAGCAGAACAAATGCCCTCTTTCTCTGGTGGCTATAAAAGGTCCTTGGTCACGGCGCCGAGGTCCCAGGTTCGATCCCGGTTCTGTCCGTGTGGAGTTTGCACATTCTTCCGTGTTTGCGTGGGTTTTGCCCCCACAACCCAAAGATGTGCAGGGTAGGTGGATTGGCCACGCTAAATTGCCCCTTAATTGGAAAAAATGAATTGGGCACTCTAAATTTAAAAATAAATAAATAAAAGGTCCTTGGGCCGTCTCAACACAGAAGCTGGTGGGCATCAGGCGATCGTATCAATTACTGTTAGCTGGGCAGTGTGGCAGATATAAGGCACAAAATTGGCCAGTGGCTAAATCCGGATAATTTCCCGTGGGACGTCCCAAGTTGTGTCTCACTTGTCTCAAATACTCGACTTCAGAGACAATGGGATAAGATGAGTAAGCCACCATCCTCAACTCCGCAAAATACCCGCGCAGATTTCCAGGTCAGCTTGGAAGGCAAATTACCATCTGCATAGCACGGTGGCACAGTGGTTAGCATTGCTGCCTCATGGCGCCGAGGTCCCAGGTTCGATCCCGGCTCTGGGTCACTGTCCGTGCGGAGTTTGCACGTTCTCCCCGTGTTTGCGTGGGTTTCGCCCCCACAACCCAAAGATGTGCAGGCTAGGTGGATTGGCCACGCTAAATTGCCCCTTAATTGAAAAGAAATAAATTTATAAAGAAAAAATTACCATGAGCATCAAGACATGACCTTTTATTATTCCTTTACGGGATGTGGACATCGCTGGCAAGGCCGACATTTGTTGCTCTTCCCTAATTGTCCTCGAGAGCAGTGAAGAATCAAGCACATTGCTGTGGGTCCAGAGTCACATGTAGGCCAGACCAGATAAGTCTGCCGAATTTCCTTCCCTAAAGGACATTAGTGAACCAGATGGATTTTTGTTACAATCAATGATGGTTTCCTGGTCTCCATTCCTGAGAATAGCTTTCAATTGTGGATTTTGTTTCAATAAAACAAAATAAATAAATTAATTAATTGAATTCAAAATTCCTCCAGCTGCCGTGGTGGGATTTGAAGCCTTGTCTCCAGGGCGTTCGCCTGGGCCTCTGGACCGCTACTCCAGTGTCACAGTCCACTATGCCAGCATTTTCCCCATCTGACACCATGGTGGCATCACCATCGGACTGTGGCCAGCTGTGGTCAAGGAGAAGGTCTACCAATGCCTTCTTGGGGCAGCGAGCGATAGACATCAAAAACAGCCTTGTTTATGTCGCCCACACCGCAATAATTAATTTTTCGGCAGGAGTGCATGGGCCACCTCTGGGGCCTGCCACTCTGCACAGTATACCGCTTTGGATACTGTTTGGGGGGGGGGGGGACTTACCAGGGGTAAGCCATGGGGTGCAGGTCTCTGGCACAGAGTCTGTTCCTGTTGCTCAGAAGGGAAGGGGGGAGAGGAGTAGAGCATTAGTCATTGGAGACTCCATCATTAGGGGGATAGATAGGAGATTCGGTGGGAACGAGAGAGACTCGCGGTTGGTGTGTTGCCTTCCAGGTGCCAGGGTGCGTGATGTCTCGGATCGTGTTTTCGGGATCCTTAAGGGGGAGGGGGAGCAGCCCCAAGTCGTGGTCCACATAGGTAGGAAAAGGGATAGGGATGTAAGGCAGGAATTCGGGGAGCTAGGGTGGAAACTTAGATCTAGGACAAACAGAGTTATTATCTCTGGGTTGTTACCCGTGCCACGTGATAGCGAGACGAGGAATAGAGAAAGAGAGGAGTTGAACACGTGGTTACAGGGATGGTGCAGGAGGGAGGGTTTCAGATTTCTGGATAATTGGGGCTCATTCTGGGGTCAGTGGGACCTCTACAAACGGGATGGTCTACACCTGGACCAGAGGGGTACCATTATCCTGGGGGGGAAATTTGCTAATGCTCTTCGGGAGGGTTTAAACTAGTTCAGCAGGGGCTTGGGAACCTGAATTGTAGCTCCAGTATACAGGAGGTTGAGAGTAGTGAGGTCATGAGTAAGGTTTCAAAGTTGCAGGAGTGTACCGGCAGGCAGGAAGTTGGTTTAAAGTGTGTCTTCTTCAATGCCAGGAGCATCCGGAATAAGGTGGGTGAACTTGCGGCACGGGTTGGTACCTGGGACTTCAGTGTTGTGGCCATTTCGGAGACATGGATAAAGCAGGGACAGGAATGGTTGTTGCAGGTGCCGGGGCTTAGATATTTCAGTCAGCTCAGGGAAGGTGGTAAAAGAGGGGGAGGGGTGGCATTGTTAGTCAAGGACAGTATTACGGTGCCAGAAAGGACATTTGATGAGGACTCGTCTACTGAGGTAGTATGGGCTGAGGTTAGAAACAGGAAAGGAGAGGTCACCCTGATAGGGGTTTTCTATAGGTCTCTGAAAAGTTCCAGAGATGTAGAGGAAAGGATTGCAAAGATGATTCTGGATAGGAGCGAAAGCAACAGGGTAGTTGTTATGGGGGACTTTAACTTTCCAAATATTGACTGGAAACGCTATAGTTCGAGTACTTTAGATGGGTCCGTTTTTGTCCAATGTGTGCAGTAGGGTTTCCTGACACAGTATGTAGATAGGCCAACGAGAGGCGAGGCCGTATTGGATTTGGTACTGGGTAATGAGCCAGGACAGGTGTTAGATTTGGAGGTAGGTGAGCACTTTGGTGATAGTGACCACAATTCGATTACGTTTATTTTAGTGATGGAAAGGGATAGGTATATACCGCAGGGCAAGAGTTATATCTGGGGGAAAGGCAATTATGATGCGATGAGGCAAGACTTAGGATGCATCGGATGGAGAGGAAAACTGCAGGGGATGGGCATAATGGAAATGTGGAGCTTGTTCAAGGAACAGCTACTGCGTGTCCTTGATAAGTATGTACCTGTCAGGCAGGGAGGAAGTGGTCGAGCAAGGGAACCGTGGTTTACTAAGGCAGTCGAAACACTTGTCAAGAGGAAGAAGGAGGCTTATGTAAAGATGAGACATGAAGGTTCAGTTAGGGCGCTCGAGAGTTGCAAGTTAGCTAGGAAGGACCTAAAGAGAGAGCTAAGAAGAGACAGGAGGGGACATGAGAAGACATGATGAATATTTTTCATCAGTATTCACACAGGAAAAAGACAATGTTGTCGAGGAGAATACTGAGATTCAGGCTACTAGACTAGAAGGGCTTGAGTTTCATAAGGAGGCGGTGTTAACAATTCTGGAAAGTGTGAAAATAGATAAGTCGCCTGGGCCGGATGGGATTTATCCTAGGATTCTCTGGGAAGCTAGGGAAGAGATTGCTGAGCCTTTGGCTTTGATCTTTAAGTCATCTTTGTCTAGAGGAATAGTACCAGAAGACTGGAGGATAGCAAATGTTGTCCCCTTGTTCAAGAAGGGGAGTAGAGACAGCCCCGGTAACTATAGACCAGTGAGCCTTACTTCTGTTGCTGGCAAAATCTTGGAAAGGTTTATAAGAGATTGGGTGTATAATCATCTGGAAAGGAATAATTTGATTAGAGAGAGTCAACACGGTTTTGTGAAGGGTAGGTCGTGCCTCACAAACCTTATTGAGTTCTTTGAGAAGGTGACCAAACAGGTGGATGAGGGTAAAGCAGTTGATGTGGTGTATATGGATTTCAGTAAAGCATTTGATAAGGTTCCCCACGGTAGGCTACTGCAGAAAATACGGAAGCATGGGATTCAGGGAGATTTAACAGTTTGGATCAGAAATTGGCTAGCGGGAAGAAGACAAAGGGTGGTGGTTGATGGGAAGTGTTCAGACTGGAGTCCAGTTACTAATGGTGTGCCACAAGGATCTGTTTTGGGGCCACTGCTGTTTGTCATTTTTATAAATGACCTGGAGGAGGGCGTAGAAGGGTGGGTGAGTAAATTTGCAGATGACACTAAAGTCGATGGCGTTGTGGACAGTGCGGAAGGATGTTACAAGTTACAGAGGGACGTAGATAAGCTGCAGCGCTGGGCTGAGAGGTGGCAAATGGAGTTTAATGCAGAAAAGTGTGAGGTGATTCATTTTGGAAGGAATAACAGGAAGACAGAGTACTGGGCTAATGGTAAGATTCTTGGCAGTGTGGATGAGCAGAGAGATCTCGGTGTCCATGTACATAGGACCCTGAAAGTTGCCACTCCGGTTGAGAGGGTTGTTAAGAAGGCGTACGGTGTGTTAGCTTTTATTGGTAGAGGGATTGAGTTTCGGAGCCATGAGGTCATGTTGCAACTGTACAAAACTCTGGTGCGGCCACATTTGGAGTATTGCGTGTAATTCTGGTCGCTGCATTATAGGAAGGATGTGGAAGCATTGGAAAGGGTGCAGAGGAGATTTACCAGAATGTTGCCTGGTATGGAGGGAAGATCTTATGAGGAAAGGCTGAGGGACTTGAGGCTGTTTTCGTTAGAGAGAAGAAGGTTAAGAAGTGACTTAATTGAGGCATACAAGATGATCAGAGGATTGGATAGGGTGGACAGTGAGAGCCTTTTTCCTCGGATGGTGATGTCTAGCACGAGGGGACATAGCTTTAAATTGAGGGGGGATAGATTTAAGACAGATGTCAGAGGTAGGTTCTTTACGCAGAGAGTAGTAAGGGCGTGGAATGCCCTGCCTGCAGCAGTAGTGGACTCGCCAACACTAAGGGCATTCAAATGGTCATTGGATAGACATATGGACAATAAGGGAATAGTGTAGGTGGGCTTTAGAGTGGTTTCACAGGACGGCGCAGCATCGAGGGCTGAAGGGCCTGTACTGCGGTGTTATGTTCTATGTTCGGCAGTCCCAATGTCCCAGACTGGGATTTGTGTCGGTTGCTTCAACTACTCGCTTTGTAAAGTGATGGGGCCATCTGTGGAGATTCTGGAATAGTTTAAAAGAAAATTATGCTTTCCAGTGAATAATTAAAGTTAATTAAAGAAAAGCTGATAAAATGTTTTACAATTAGTTGCTATGGAGATGCATACAGACGGTGTATTATGATGCCTCATGGACCTGTCACTATATTGAGTCCAGCTCTTTGGAGGGTAGCTTTCAGTGACTTGTTTACTTTGCCAGCACTGAATGAAGGACTGTTAGGAAATACGCGATCTCCCTAAAGATTGCCACGTGTCACAAGAATCATCAGGATGGAGATAAGTGGGATAGATCAAGAGTAGAAATTCAGGAATCAAAAGAGTTGCTCCAGGAGAAAGATAGATAACCATGTCCAGATATCAGGAACAAAGACCCAACAGACTCACAGGTTGGAGGGGGGTTGGGGAGGGGGAGGTTGGAGGGGGCTGGGGTGGGGGGAAGGTTGGAGGGCAGTTTTGGGAGGGGTGGATGGGAAAGTTGGTGGGGAAAGGTTTGAGAAGAGTTGGGGGCTTGGTTGGAGGGTTGGCGGGGGTAAGGTTGGTGGAGCATGGGGGGGGTAAAGGTTTGAGGAGGGTGGGTTGGAAGGTTGGAGGGAGGCTTCAAGGAGTGGGAAAAAGTTGAATGGGGATGGGCAGTATGTTGGGGTTGGAGGGAGGGAGGGGGGAAGATTGTGGGGGGTTGTGGGAGTGGGCAGGATGTTAGATGGGGATGGGCGGGAGGGTGGAGATGTTGAGGGGCGGGTAGGAGGAGCTTGGAGGGAGTGGGGATGATTCAAGGGTGGGAGAGGATGGAGCGGAATGGGAGTGTTTGGGATGAGAAGTTGGGGGGAGTTGGAGGGGTTGAAGTTGGGAGGTTCACTTTGAGGTTCAGTACAGCAAAATTAAATACCACAAACTCTCAAATTTATTTATTTTTAATTTGGAATACCCAATTTGTTTTTTTCCAATTAAGGGACAATTTTTAGCGTGCCCAATTCACTTACTTTGCACATCTTTGTGGGGGCGAGACCCACGCAAGGGGAGGCGGTTGTACAGTGGTATTGTCGCTAGTCTAGTAATCCAGAGACCCAGGACAATGAACCCGGGGACCCTGGTTCAAATCCCACCACGGCAGGTGATGGAATTTAAACTCAATAAAATATCTGGAATTAGAAAAAGTCTAATGATGACCATGAAACCATTGTTGATTGTTGTAAAAACCCATCTGGTTGACTAATGTCCCTTAGGGAAGGAAGTCTTCCATCCTTACCCGATCTGGCCTACATGTGACTCCAGGCAATAAATTCTGGTACAGCCTGCGACGCCTACTTCCCATGAACGAATATTGTTAAAAAAAGATACTGGGAGAATGTACAGTGACCTGGGGCCGGGATCAAACCTGGGCCCTCGGCGCCTCTATGAAATAATTATATTGAGTACCATCATGCTGTCTTCTACTACATAATTGAGAAGATCTGAGTTGTAAATATAGAATTTTTCCCCAAATATGAATTGACTGTTATCTTGTCCACAAGGTGCAGTGTGCAGAGCATGTTAATGAGCGCTGAAGCAGTCACTAAAATTAGTGTTGTCTTTTGCACAGTATTATGAATAAATAATAGGATATCTTCCTGTCAAATTAACAATATTGCACAATGCTGTTAAAGTAGTATTTGTGTTCTCTGCTTTGTTTAATAGTCACAGCGAGATTACCAATAGGACGCAAACAAGCTAACACTGCTTTATATCATTGCTGCTCTTAGTACTAATGAATCATATATATCGAATGCTATTTGTGATCGGATGTCAACAATGGGCATTATCATTTTACTAGGACTTGTGTGTGATTGTTTCGGGAATTGATTGATGAATCCTGAAAGGGGGAAATAATATCTTGTATGATTTTTGGGGGGGCAGCAGGGTGGCGGGGGGAGAGTGTTGGAGGGGGGGGGGGTAAAGTGGGGAATAAGGGGCTTAGAAACAGGAGGAGCGTCAGGGCGCATGATTCCTCTCCCCGGTCCCGAGTGTGCCCTTGGTTAGAACTGAAACACTGTAATCAGAACCCTGCAATGTTTTTCAGTTACCCTTTCAGCTTTCCAATGGCTTTTCTTTTGGAAGTCAAGTGTGTTTTTGACACTCCAGTGCAGGGAGTGCCCCTTGCTCAAACAGTTTCAGAATATCCACCTGAAGAGGCAGGTGGGGACTTTGCCAATCCCAGTGAAGCGGAGGTGGCAATCCGGCACTCTTTCAGCTCTGTACTTGTGGGTAAACCTGACTACATTGGGTGGAACGCTCTGTGGAAAATCTCTTGCCTGCCTTCCTTGCTGTGTTCAGGTCACACCATGGGGCTGTGAAACTCTGAGACTCTGAAGCTCACTCCAACCTTTCCGTTGACCCGACTGACAGCTGCGACCTGTTAATTAGCCATTTCGAAATGGATGATCCGAGGGGTTCTGTGCCATTTGAATCTCACAAGGTGAAGAATTCAAAGTGGCCAAATGGTCTTTTTTTTTTGTTGTTGCCCCGAGCCCTGTGCTCAGGAATCACTTTCCCGTTCCCTTGCTGAGCAAGTGAACTATTTACAGACATGACATCCAAAATATGCTCCCAAGTAAATGATACTATGATCAGTTTGACAGTGAGCCGGCAGCGTGACCTGAATACTGGACTCCCTGTGGTTCAGCTCCTGCTCTGCACTAGACTGGGGCGGGTTGAAGTGCCAAAACTCTGAATTGCTGTCTCTACTTACATTTTCTGGCCATCCCCCACCCCACCCCCTGCAACATGTTCGCATGTCAGTGGCTATTATGCCACACATGTGCCAGATAAGAGAGAATCTAGACATCTCCCCTTGATATTCAGTGGCATTAGCATCACTGAATCCCCCATTATCAACACCTTGGGGGTGACCATTGACCAGAAACTGAACTGGACTGTCCATATAAAAACTATGGGCGCGGTCTTCCCAAAACTGAACTGTAGCCATCTGGGATGGCCACTTACAAAGGATCCTGGGAAATATGGCCACCTGAAATGAAAATCGCTTATTGTCACAAGTAGGCTTCAATGAAGTTACTGTGAAAAGCCCCTAGTCGCCACATTCCGGCGCCTGATCGGGGAGGCCGGTACCGGAATCAAACCGTGCTGCTGGCCTGCCTTGGTCTGCTTTAAAAGCCAGCGATTTAGCCCAGTGTGCTAAACCAGCCCCTGCAAAGGACCATGGGAAATATGGTCAACCCAGGACTCGGGCGCTCAGAGCTTATGTATATTGGCAACTCGGATAACTAGACGCTATCAAAACCCCCAGCTACTTTGCATTCTAATGGCCCATTTCTCCAGAACACGGGTAACAGATACAGAAACAGACTCATCGGCGCCACTCCCTTTGCACAGGGAGCCCAAAAAGCCAAGGTCAATGACCGCTCAGGACACGCCCCGCCATCAAGGCACCCACCCCTTTATTGGTCAAAATCGAAGGCAGTAATCGAAGCCTGCCGAATTATTGGGTCCAAAGCTAAGGACCGCCCAAAAGAACGCGAAACCCCAGAAGGATAAAGAGAGACACAGCCATGTGTTCGGTCTCTCTTGGCCCCGGCGCTCGGTCTCTCTTGGCCCCGACCTACGCCTAAAACCAAGTGCAGCACCACGACCAGAAGACAAGATCAAGACCAACGATCGCTACTAGACAGATGAGCCCAGCAGAAACGAAGTCACTTCTCCAGACCCAGCCACGCAAGATCCAAACAAAGGCCTTGTTCCTCTGCATACAGCCGGGTGCCTGACATTAAGTACAGGTTGTTGTAGTGTTAGGTGTAATTTAGCTTGTAGTGTTTTATGTTGCATGTCAAAGTAATTCTTGTGTGTAAATAAACTATCATTGAACTTGAACTAACTAACTGGTTGTTGGGTCTTTGATCGATATCCGGTAAAACCTTGTGGTGGTATCATTTGATACCTGGCGACTCTGAAAAGCAATATCATCATTACTGCTGTCATATTAGTATCCAGTTAAAAAGAGCAACATTATTGGTGACTCCGGTGGAAATTGGCAACAGACCAAGTCCCTCGCAAGCGCGTTTAGCCGTGTGTTTCTCGGCACCCGCAGTGCTGAGAAACACCTGGATATTCAACCTGATTCGCTCTGAATAAGGGGCGTGAACGGGGTTCGCATGGCCGGACATATCCCCTTTTTTTGCAATGGGGAGCTCTGCTCGCCGGAACGCCCCATTGTAATGAGAGATCGAGACACCATTTTAAAATTTATGTCTGAGGCCCCCAAAACGAAGCCAGACCTCTTCTCCCCCACCCCCCCCAATCCCAAACACAATATGGGAGAGTCCCCGCCCTCGCCAGACAACCCCAGCCTGATCATTCGCATGCAAAAAATGCCAGCTTGGCACCTTTGGCCGTGCCAATCACTGTGCTACCGTGCCGCCCAGGAGTCGTTGAGGCAGCAAGCAAATGATAAGGGAAGTGTAGATAAACACAGGATGGCAAAAGGAATCCGAGGATATGTGAGATGGAGTAGCGGGGGATTGAGCCTGGGCAGGGTGGTCTTTCGAAGGGTCGGTGCAGACTGGATGGGCCGAATGGCCTCCTTCTGCACTATAGGGATTCTATGAAGGTAGGAGGATGCTTGTGCAAAGGACCTGACGAACCTGTTTCTGAGCAGTGCATTCTGTGTTAATATGTCCTGTAAAATGAGCAAAACTGGAAGGTTACAAAGGGCTTGGCTGCTGAACTTTCACCCCCCCTCCCAGACAGTGTTGCGGAACATGATGCGTTCTCTAGCCGAGAATATGGGATGATTTGGGAATTCTGATACTCGAACAACTAGCTAGAGTGAATCGGAATGAATGAAGGCTTGTTGGGTTTCTCCCCCATATTCCTGGTGAATAATAGTGAAAACCTGTTGCTCCTTTCTGTCGGAGAGCTTGTCTTATTGGATTTGTGGTTTTGACTTGGAATCACACACGGTTAATGGGAAGGGCATGCACTTGCTTCATGTCCATTTGTCCCTTTCTAACCCTCCTGGGCCTTGTACCCTTACACCGTGAAGCATCCCTGCAGAGAGTGTCTAGAAACAACTTTGAAATCAGCAGTTTCATTTTCTTATTGATTGCAAGATTAGTAAGTGAAGATTTAAGAGAGCGATACTAATGTACATTTGTATGGAACAAAGTTGTGCAACAGCACAAAGCTTTCCCACCCCCAAAAATAAACACTGACAATCTGGAGGGATAGATCTGTAAGATTCCTCCCTGATCCTCTTCGGTGATCAACACCAGCCCAGGACCTGACTCGAGCCCTGATAATTCTACACGGTTAGCTACCATTCGTACGAGGTGACCTCCGTCCCAGCCAGAAACAGGTCCGGCTCTCCCTTGGTGGAATTCAGTGAATTTGTGTTCACAATCTGGGACAGCAGCCTGTTCCAGAGATTGACTATTCCCCAGACGGAAAAGAAACCACCTCCTGCTATTTAGCCTAGATTTGGCCTTGTATTGTTACCGTGACAACGTTTAAATAGCGGTCTATTTACATCTAACTCTGGTGACTTTTGATGGCCGGGAGATCTTGTGTTCGATTTGCCGGTAAGAGATTCTGACACGGGGCGGCACGGCGGCGCAGTGGGTTAGCACTGCTGCCTCATGGCACCGAGGACCGGGTCCGATCCCGACCCCAGGTCACTGTCCGTGTGGAGTTTGCACATTCTCCCCGTGTTTGTGTGGGTTTCACCCCCACAACCCAAAGATGTGCAGGGTAGATGGATTGACCGTGCTAAATCGCCCCTTAATTGGGGGGAAAAAAAGAATTGGATACTTTACATTTATTTTAAAAAGAGATTCTGACACAGTAAATACTGAAGCTTAACATTTGGATGTGGTAACTAGAACAGGCCTCAATTAGCTGAGTGATTACCAGATTGTTTTGCTGTGGAGGCAGCCTTGATCTGGCAGCACGTTTCTCGGTCATGAATTGCCCAGTCAGGGCAGCACGGTGGCGCAGTGGTTAGCACTGCTGCCTATGGCGCTGAGGACCCGGGTTTGAATCCCGGCTCTAGGTCACTGTCCGTGGAGTTTGCACGTTCTCCCCGTGTCTGCATGGGTTTCACCCCCACAACCCGAAGATTGTGCAGGTTAGATGGATTGGCCACGCTAAATTGCCCCTTAATTGGAAAAAATAATTGGGTACTCTAAATTTAGTTTTAAAAAATGAATTGCCCAGTCAGCCTTGTTTGCCCTTTGACACGGACAGCTGCGGTGCGCCTTCTTGATGATGCACAGATGGGACACAGGATCAGTACTCCCCACCTCCCCATGCTTTGCAAAGTGGCAGGGGTGGACCTCTCTCCAAAAGGGAGGGCTAAGAGCAGAAACTGTCCTCTTCGAGATCATCCAGACTTTGCGGAGTTCAGAGCGGGATTGAGGGAGGCTCGGGTTGGAGGTCCAGCTGCCCACCAGTGATAAATGGGCGGGAAGAATGCAGTGATGGGGACCTGGTGGGAGATGCAGTTTAAAAAAAAAATAAATAAAGAAAAGCAATTGCCAGCAACTTGTGCCAAGTAAACCGGAAAGCTGATGGGGTGTTGGAAATGCAGGAAGTTCACACTGGTACCATAGTGGGTGCTCTTCCGAAATGGGGCCTAAGCAGAGAGAGAGGGAGAGCTTTATCTCGTGCTCCACCATTCTAGAGGTGGGAGTGTTTGAGGCTGACTCTAGGTGACCCAACATAGGAAGATATTCTACTTCACAGCACAACAGCTCTCTCTTTCTGAAGGAAAAACTAGGAAAACATGGGAAATGACTGCTCCGAACTGGTCTCACATACCATAAAATGGAATTCCAGTTCAGACCAGTAACCAGTCAACTCCAAGGTTTGCGGTCCATGTGCCTGTCTAAGAGTCGCTTAAATGTCCCTAATGACTCTGACTCCACCACCTCTGCTGGCAGTGCATTCCACACACCCACCACTCTCTGTGTAAAGAACCTACCTCTGACATCTCCCCTATACCTTCCTCCAAACACCTTAAAATTATGTCCCCTCGTGACAGCCATTTCCACCCTGGGGAAAAGTCTCTGGCTATCCACTCTATCCATGCCTCTCATCACCTTGTACACCTCTATCAAGTCACCTCTCTTCCTTCTTCGCTCCAGTGAGAAAAGCCTTAGCTCCCTCAAACTTTCTTCATAAGACATGCCCTCCAGTCCAGGCAGCATCCTGGTAAATCTCCTCTGTACCCTCTCCAAAGCATCCACATCCTTCCTATAATGAGGTGACCAGAACTGGACACAATATTCCAAGTGTGGTCTAACTAGAGTTTTATAAAGCTGCAGCAAAACCTCGCGGCTCTTCAACTTAATCCCCCTGTTAATGAAACCAACACACCATACGCCTTCTTAACAACCCTATCAACCTGGGTGGCAACTTTGAGGGATCTATGTACGTGGACCCCAAGATCCCTCTGTTCCTCCACTCGCTTTTGGGAGGCCTGTAGTAAAGTCCTAACAATGTTACTGCACCCTTCCTATTTCTTAGCTCTACCCTTTTTGCCTCAGTGCTCGAATCCTCCATAGTGCCCTCCTTAATGCCCTCCTTAATCACAGCTGTGATATCATCTCTGACCAGTAATGCAACTCCTCCACCCCTTTTACCTCCCTCTTTATCCCTCCTGAAGCATCTATACCCTGGGACATTTAGTTGCCAATCTTGCCCTTCCCTCAACCAAGTCTCAGTAATACCAATAACATCATATTCCAAGTACTAATCCAAGCCCTAAATTCATCTGCCTTACCTGCTACACTTCTTGCATTAAAACAAATGTACCTCAGACCACCTGTCCCTTCCCTGTCTACTCTTCCCCTTAGTCACAATGAGTTTATTATCTGTACCTTACTGGCTTTAGTTGCTGCCTCTTTACTGACCTCTAACTTCCTAATCTGGTTCCCATCCCCCTACCACATTAGTTCAAAACCTCCCCAACAGTGTTAGCAATAGCACCCCCTAGGACCTTGGTTCCAGTCCTGCCCAGGTGTAGATCATCCGATTTGTAATGGTCCCACCGCCCCCAGAACCGGTTCCAATGCCCCAAAAATCTGAACCCCTCCCTCCTCCACCATCTCTCAAGCCACGTATTCATTCTGACTATTCTTGAATTTCTACTCTGACTGTCTGGTGGCACTGATAGCAATCCTGAGATTACTACCTTTGAGGTCCTACTTTTTAACTTATCTCCCAACTCCCTAAATTCTGATTGTAGGACCTTATCCCATTTTTTACCTATATCGTTGGTACCTATATGCACCACGACAACTGGCTGTTCACCCTCCCCCTTCAGTATGTCCTGCAGCCGATCTGAGATATCCCTGACCCGTGCACCCGGGAGGCAACATACCATTCGGGAGTCTCATTTCGACCACAGAAACGCCTGTCTACTCGCCTTACAATTGAATACCCTATGACTATAGCCCTGCCAGTCTTTTTCCCGCCTTTCTGTGCAGCAGAGCCAGCCACGGTGCCATGAGCCTGGCTACTACTATCTTCACCTGATGAGTCATCTCCCCCAACAGTATCCAAAACGGTATACCTGTTTTGGAAGGAGATGACCGCAGGGGACACCTGCACTGCCTTACTGCTCTTTCTCTGCCTTTTGGTCACCCATTCCCTGTCTCCCTCACCAACCCTAATCTGCGGTGTGACCAACTCACTGAACGTGCTATCCACGACCTCCTCAGCATCGCGGATGCTCCAAAGTGAGTCCATCCGCAGCTCCAGAGCCATCATGGGGTCTAACAGGAGCTGCAGGTGGTCCCACTTCCCGCACATGAAGGAGTCAGGGGCATCGGCCGCGTCCCTGAACTCCCACATTGAGCACGAGGAACATAACACGGGTCGGGATCTCCTGCCATTTTTACACTTTACCTTAACTGATTACAAATATAATATCAAATAATGAATAAGTGAAAGGAATAAAGATTTTACTTACCAATCACAATACTTACCAACACACGAAGATTTAAGTTTCTCCCAGCTACTGCTAATTGGAGCACTTTCCTTACCAGCCAATCAGGTCACTGCTTTGCTGTGATGTCACTCTTCAAATTTATCCCCAAAGACCTTGTGGCCGCTGTTTAAGCAGCGAAGCAGCCCCGCCCACTCCAACAGGTGAATTCCCGCCGAAAAGACTCTAATCCGCGAAGCAGTTAGTTTAAATACCCACCGCTCGACTCTGTAGCTCCACCCACTCCAACAGGTGAATTCCCGCCGAAAAGACTCGAATCCGCGAAGCAGTTAGTTTAAATACTCACTGCTCAACTCTGTAGCTCCGCCCACATGAAAGGGTATGGGGGGGGGGGGGGAGGGGAAGGCGGGATTAGGCTACTGAGTTGGATGATCGGCCATGATCATAATGAATGGCGGAGCAGGCTCGAAGGGCCGAATGGCCTCCTATGTTTCCTAACAGCACTGTGGGTGTACTTACACCATGTGGATTGCAGCAGTTCAAGAAGGCAGCTCACCATCACCTATTTTTTCCCAATTAAGGGGCAATTTAGCGTGGTCATTCCACCTGCCCGCCACATCTTTGGGTTGTGGGGGTGAAACCCACGCAGGCACGGGGCGAATGTGCAAACTCCGCACGGACAGTGACCCAGAGCCGGGATTGAACCATCCATAATTGCCCCTTGAGAAGGTGGTGGTGAGGGCGGCGCAGAGGTTAGCACTGCTGCCTCACGGTGCTGAGGTCCCAGGTTCGATCCCGGCTCTGGATGTGTGGAGTTTGCACATTCTCCCCATGTTTGCGTGGGTTTCGCCCCCACAACCCAAAGATGTGCAGGCTAGGTGGATTGGCCACACTAAATTGCCCCTTAATTGGAAAAAATGAATTGGGTACTCTAAATTTAAAAAAAATAATCCCAACACTGGGTGGCAGAGGAAAGGCAGCTAATTACCTTAAGACTGACAACAGTTTACACACAGCCCATCAGAAGAATTTCATTCAGTATCTGGCCACTTTCCAAATGCAGCATTGAGGTTTTTTTGTACAAAAAGATGTGCTTTATTTATAAAATTTTAAAACGTATATTATTGGATGTTCACAGTACCTTCATTGCAGTGTTGATGTAAGACTATAATTATGTGGCAATTCAGATTTGGCATTACAAATTATATTACAGTACAGCAACTCTTACAGCAATAGATTATATTCGTAATATACATTTCATGTCAGACTTACAGCCCAAAGGTTTCCAGTCCCTCCATGTATTTTGACAAAAGGACTCTTGACGTCGATTGGTATTAGTTAAATGTCCCAAAGTCTCTTATTCAAAGTGACGTATCATTTGAGGACTCTTAATGCTTCATGTCAGATTGATCTTGATCAGGCTCAGGGTGCACTCCACAAACGTGCCCCCCAAATCTGGGTAAACAAAATAAGTAATTTGCTTTGCTGTACATTTGTCACTGTACAAATAACAATGATATTCCCAAAAGTCAGTTTGTGAAGCACAATACTGGAGCCAATCTTTACCCAGTCTTACATTTATTTACGGTGAAACATTACGAGCACAAAACTCTTGACTCAACTAAGCCAGTTTTTAAAAACTCTTGGAATGTGGGTGTTTGCTGGCTGGGCCAGCATTTATTACCATCCCTGATTGCCCTTGAACAGAGGACATTTAAGAGTCACCCACATTGTTGTGGATCTGGGGTTGCATGTAGGCCAGACCAGGTAAGGATGGCAGATTTCCTTCCTAAAAGGGCATTAGTGAACCAGATGGGTTTTTACAGCAATCCATAATGATCTCATGGTCATCATTAAGCTTTTAATTCCAGATACGTATTGAATTAAAGTATCACACGAGCAGCAAGATGGCACAGTGGTTAGCACTGCTGTCTCACGCCGCCGAGGACCCGGGTTCCATCCCAGCCTCGGGTCACTGCCCGTGTGGAATTTGCACATTCTACCTGTGCCTGCGTGGGCTTCACCCTCGCGACCCAAAGATGGGCCGGGTAGGTGGATTGGGCACGCTAAATTGCCCCTTAATTGGGTAAAGAAAAATAATTGGGTACTCTAAATTAATTAATTTATTTTGAAAATCACCTTCTCATCATTTTCATCAATAAACCAAGGAAAGGACAAATACAGTAACAATCCCCCACACACAAACCGCCCCCACTCAATATACAGACCAAAACATCCACCCGTACATTCCAGGAAAAAAACCCACAAATTAACAATCCATAAACCGTGTAACCAAAGACAACAATACCACCAACTGCTCCCTCCCCTCTCCCCAATGTTCAATGGCAACCAATTCTCGGAAGTGCATAATAAACAGCCTCCCTCCAGGGGAGCAGAGTAGAGAAATAGAAGACCTACCGTTGAGGAAGGTAACAAGAGACTTTCGTTACCTGGGGATCCAGATAGCTAAGAATTGGGGCACATTGCACAGGCTAAATTTAACGCGGTTGGTGGAACAGATGGAGGAAGATTTCAAGAGATGGGATATGGTAGCACTGTCAATGGCAGGGAGGGTGCAGGCGGTTAAGATGGTGGTCCTCCCGAGATTCCTCTTTGTGTTTCAGTGCCTCCCGGTGGTGATCATGAAGGCTTTTTTTAAAAGGATAGAAAAGAGCATCATGGGTTTTGTTTGGGCCGGGAAGACTCCGAGAGTGAGGAAGGGATTCTTACAGCGTAGTAGGGATAGGGGGGGGGCTGGCATTACCGAGCCTAAGTGAGTATTATTGGGCCGCTAATATTTCAATGGTGAGTAAGTGGATGGGAGAGGAGGAGGGAGCGGCGTGGAAGAGATTAGAGAGGGCGTCCTGTAGGGGGACCAGCCTGCAGGCTATGGTGACAGCCCCATTGCCGTTCTCACCGAGGAACTACACCACGAGCCCGGTGGTGGTAGCTACACTGAAGATTTGGGGACAGTGGAGACGACATAGGGGAAAGACCGGAGCATTGGGGGGGTCCCCGATAAGAAACAACCATAGGTTTGCCCCGGGGGGAATGGATGGGGGATATGGAATGTGGCAAAGAGCAGGAATAACGCAACTGAAAGATCTATTTGTGGACGGGAAGTTCGCAAGTCTGGGAGCGCTGACCGAGAAATATGGGTTGCCCCAAGGGAATGCATTCAGGTACATGCAATTGAGGGCTTTTGCGAGGCAACAGGTGAGGGAATTCCCGCAGCTCCCGACACAGGAGGTGCAGGACAGAGTCATCTCAAAGAAATGGGTGGGGGATGGTAAGGTGTCGGATATAGGGAAATGAGGGACGAAGGGGAGACTATGGTGGACGAACTAAAAGGGAAATGGGAAGAAGAGCTAGGGGAGGAGATCGAGGAGGGGCTGTGGGCAGATGCCCTAAACAGGGTAAACTCGTCGTCCTCGTGCGCCAGGCTAAGCCTGATTCAGTTTAAGGTATTACACAGGGCACATATGACTGGAACACGGCTCAGTAAATTTTTTGGGGTGGAGGATAGGTGTTCGAGGTGCTCGAGAAGCCCAGCGAATCATACCCATATGTTTTGGTCATGCCCGGCACTACAGGGGTTTTGGGTGGGGGTGACAAAGGCGCTTTCAAAAGTAGTAGGAGTCCGGGTCGAACCAAGCTGGGGGTTGGCTATATTTGGGGTTGCACAAGAGCCGGGAGTGCAGGAGGCGAGAGAGGCCGATGTTTTGGCCTTTGCGTCCCTAGTAGCCCGGCGCAGGATATTGCTAATGTGGAAAGAAGCCAAGCCCCCGGGGGTGGAGACCTGGATAAATGATATGGCGGGGTTCATAAAGCTAGAGCGGATTAAGTTCGTCCTAAGGGGGTCGGCTCAAGGGTTCACCAGGCGGTGGCAACCGTTCGTCGAATATCTTGCGGAAAGATAGATGGGGGAAAAAAGAAGGCAGCAGCAGCAGCCCAGGACTTTGGGGGGGGGGGGGGGGGGGAGGGATGGGGGGGGGGGAGGGATGGGGGGGGGGGGGGGGGTGGGGGGGTATAGCCTGTAACAAGGCAGTTGCCAATTAGGGCTAGTTTTCATTTTTGTTATTTAATATTTATTTATTTGTTGTTTTTTGTTTATATAAAAAAGGTCATTATTATCTGTATTGTTATAATGTTGTGTAAAGGATGCACAATGTACTGTGTTGGTTGACCAAAAATTTTCAATAAAATATTTATTAAAAAAAAAATAAACAGCCTCCCTGAATTGTGAAACCCTTCCTTCATCCCCTTCAGCTGAGTCTTCACCTTCCCGAGTGTCAAAGAAATTCCAGCAGATCCCCTCCCGCCAAGCCGAGGGACAAGGCAGAGAAGCTGACCTCCACCCCAACAGGACCCGCCTCCAGGCAATCAGCGAGGCGAAGGCTAACATCTGCCCCCGCACCTGCCTGCCGTCTGAGCCGGACCGCCCCCCCCCCCCCCCCCCCCCCGTCCCCCCAAAATGGCTTCCAGGGGCCCTGGTTCCAAGTTCACGAGCACTACCCCCGAGATGACCCTGAAAAACCTCCCTCCAATAAACCCCTCACGTTCCACGTAACTATCCTAACAGCCCCCCACACGCTCCTTTTTTAAAAACATTAGATTATCCAATTCATTTTTTCCAATTGAGGGGCAATTTAGCGTGGCCAATCCACCTACCTTGCACATCTTTGGGTTGTGGGGGCGAAACCCACGCAAACACGCGGAGAATGTGCAAACTCCACACGGACAGTGACCCAGAGCCGGGATCGAACCTGGGACCTCGGCGCCGTGAGGCAGTAGGGCCACCGCGCTGCCATACCACCAACCCCCCCCCCCCCCCACCCCCCGCCAACTCCTATCCACCATCCTCATAACTCCAAGCCCAGCCCACTGATACCATCGAGCCCCCCAACCCCCCGCCTCCCAGAATCCTCCCTTCCACTTCCTCTCGAAAACACCTCACCCAGTATCGGTCCCCTCCCCCAACTTTTCACACTTCAGAGTTAATGTTATGTAGCAGATGTGATGCACTGAACACTGCATAGCTTTGCCAACTCTGGTGGAGTGGACCTCTGGAGGCTTCATTGCGTGGCTAACGCTCTCCCACTATCAGCCCATCGTCCAGACACCCCAGGCGGATTTAAAAGGGGAAAACAGACTCCTGGTTGAATTCAGCCTGACTGTCAGTGGAACAGGCCTTCCCCAACCCCCCCTCCAATACCTTTGGAAATAATACGTGAAATTTATTTGAAGAAGAGAAAACCCTTATTTTATTAATTATGCCAGTGATTTTTTTTCTGCTGGGTTTGCTCACTGTGTGCTGGAGACGAATCTTCCAATCCTGGAGGCTCGATCCTGCATGCATCGAGGATAATGGAAAATGGGAGCCCGTGTGTGTCACACCGGGAGTGTGGGAAATGCCGGGTGGAATCCTCGGTGCGGGAAATAGCCATCGAGATGCCCTGACGCTGGATACTACTTGGGTATGGGCTGAGCGACATCTGCTTTAGTGAGAAGTGGGAAGTTGGAGTTTCAGTCTGAGGTCTGCAGTTAATTATAGGCAGTGAACTAACGCCACCATTTTTATATATGTACACATATATGTGTGCATAAAAAATTCTGTCTGAGAGAACCAGTAGTGCACAAAGATACTTTGTATCTATGGAGGGATATTGTTGTTATTTTCACCCCTCGGGACATTCATTTTGAAGCTATTTAAACTTCCCTTCCTGCTTCTCAGATCGGTCGGTTGATGAATGCCCTGGCCGGTGTAAAACTGCTTTTATAAATTACCCCCCTGGCAACCAAGAGCGTTTCGGTTGAGAATCGGGTTAAAGTGGAGCTCTTCTGGTAAAATAGTTGTGGGCCAGTAGTCTACAACTGAGGTTGTGTTTAACCTTTTTGAATTTGACTGAAGAGACTGTAAAAGAACTTGCAAGTTTGCTCAGCACATCACAAGAAATTTCCCCTCTGGCAGTTAGCAGTGAGTGTTTGAAGAAGGACTACTTACTGTGCACAGGAAGCTGATCATTGGTAACACGAGTGTGACTCATAATGTGTAAATTTAAACACAGTATCTGCTGACCCATAGCATGTGTGGTCAACGGTGTAAAAGTTGGAAGTTTGGTGAAACGATCCTCGTATGGACTGAACTGATCTCTCGACGCATCTTCTCTACTGAGTAATACTACACTCCGTATGATTCACCCGATGTCTGTGTATTTATATTGTGTGTCCATCGTATGTCTTATGTTTTTTCATGTATGGAATGATCTGTCTGGACTGTACTCAGGACAATACTTTTCACTGTACGTAGGCACCCGTGACAATAGACCCAAAACCAAACCCAAATCAAACCCGAAAATAGGAATTCAGTACAAAGGGAGACTGAGGTGCTGATATTTGACTCCTATAGTTGTGTTGGTTTATGTTTTTTTAAAATAATTTAGAATACCCAATTATTTTATTTCATTTTTTTCCAATTAAGGGGCAATTTATCGTGGCCAGCCCACCTACCCTGCACATCTTTGGTTTGTGGGGGTGAGACCCACGCAGACACGGGGAGAATGTGCAAACTCCACACGGACTGTGACCCAGAGCCGGGATTCGAACCTAGGTCCTCAGTGCCGCAGTCCCAGTGCTAACCTGGTAGTTCATGTTGTAAGTACATAGATAATTTAGCCTACCTGTAATTTAATCTTCATCGAATAATTAGTTAAACTAAAGGGAATATTGAGCGAAATTTCCCGTCGTACGACACTGCAAACCGAACCCCAATCGGGTGTCCAGCCAAAAATTGAGGTCCACGGCCAGAGCCGATTGGGCCGCTATGCTCCGGTCCCTCGCTGGTGGCGATAACAAGGTTTACGCCACCCCGCTGTCGTGGCGGCATGCAAAATCTGCATTTGCATACATTTAAATGTAATTAGCGGTTTGGCCCCTTCCGCGATACTCCGCTCCTCTCGGGCAGAGTTCTCACTGCCGTGAATTACTTCAAGTACTTACAAACGTGGACTGGGCGCCACGTCTGCGGAGGGGGGAGCGAGAGGCTAAAAAAACACTGCAAAACCGTTGAGAACTCACGGCGACCATTTTGTGTGAAATTTGCATACAAATTATTGAATTTGGGAAAAGAAAACTATTTTTAAAAAAAATTTAGAATACCCAATTCATTTTTTCCAATTAAGGGGCAATTTAGCGTGGCCAATCCACCTACCCTGCACATCTTTGGGCTGTGGGGGGCGAAATCCACGCAAACACGGGGAGAATGTGCAAACACTACACGGACAGTGACCCAGAGCCAGGATCAAACCTGGGACCTCGGCGCCATAAGGCAGCAGGGCTAACCCACTGCGCCACCGTGCTGCCTGTGAAAAGAAAACTAATGGAAAAGTGGGGGTTGGGGGCGATGGGTTCGAGAGTGAGCTACCCAAAACCTTAGCTACAGAATTAAACCTAAATGAAGCCAATTGCATAGGTCTGGAAGGAGGAGGGGGACGTATTCGAGTTGGCTAATGTGGTTTAAGGGATTAGATCGAAAGGTTTGATAGTAGATGTGCAAAAGAAATTTGAATAAATAATTCATCATTCTTACTGCATATACGTTCCAAGGGGAAAGAAAAGCTCCCAACGGGAAAAGTGGCCAGTCAATTTGTGACTAAGTAAAGAGATTACGGATAGATTGAAATGAAAAGTTGAGGTTTGGAACATTGCCGCGAAGAATAGTTAGCCCAAGGATTGGGGAGAACTTTAGAAACCAGTAACAGGTGACCAGAAATTGAGAAAGATTGAGAAAATGAAATATAAAAGTAAATTAACAAGAAAGATAAGACCGATTGTAAGAGCTTGTATGTAAAAAGAAGGAAAGTTAGCATGGCAATTTAGCATGGCCATTCCACCCAACCTCAACATCTGTGGACTGTGGAAAGAAACCAGAGCACCCGGAGGAAACCCACGCAGACATGGGGAGAAAGTGCAAACTCCACACCGACAGTCACCTGAGGCCGGAATTGAACCCAGGTCCCTGGCGCTGTGAGGCAACAATGCTAACCACTGTGCTACCGTGTTCCCCATGTGCCTCTTGGAGGCTGTGTCAGGAGAACTTACAATGGGGAAGTAAAGAAATGGCAGAGACATTAAGGAAGTATTTTGTATCTGCGCTCACAATGGAAGACACAAAGAATCATCCCGGAAACAGTGGGGAATCCAGGGTCTAATGGGAGTGAGGATTAGTAAAGAAAAGCGAATGAGACTAACCTGATGGCCCACACCGTGATGATTATTATCACCTGTGCTCTGCCTGAAGGTTGGTCTTTGGTTCATTGTCTGCTGATTGATGTTTCAGCCTGAGCCATTTTCTCTGCCAGTTTTGTCGGGGGCGATTTGCCATTGCCTCCCACTCTCGGGCAGGCTGAGGGGGCAGGTCCCGTGTCCACCTCAGCCAGAACGGGAACTGACCCAGCGCTGTTGCCGTTATTGTGAACCAAACCCTAACCCTCGAGTCAGCTGAGCTAACCGATCCCCATACGGCCTATATCCTAAGGTTGTTGAAAAGGTGGCTCGAAAGATGGCGCGTGCACTGTTTGAGACCTTCCTAGATTCTGGAACAACTCCAGATAGCCAATGTAACACCCGTTAGGAGGGCAGTTGGGAGCTATCGATTGTTGTCCAGTAACTCTTGCTGGAAAGGACACGCACAGGATTGGGGTTGGTTGAATTCCCCACCCAGTGGCTTTTTCCCCCTTTTCCTGTTGTCATAGAATCATAGAATTTACAGTGCAGAAGGAGGCCATTCGGCCCATCGAGTCTGCACCGGCTCTTGGAAAGAGCATCCTCCCCAAGGTCCACACCTCCACCCTATCCCCATAACCCAGTAACCCCACCCAACACTAAGGGCAATTTTTGGACACTATGGGCAATTTAGCATGGCCAATCCACCTAACCCGCACATCTTTGGACTGTGGGAGGAAACCGGAGCACCCGGAGGAAACCCACGCACACACGGGGAGGATGTGCAGACTCCGCACAGACAGTGACCCAAACCGGAATCGAACCTGGGACCCTGGAGCTGTGAAGCATTTGTGCTATCCACAATGCTACCGTGCTGTCATGGAGATGTGGATACTGTTACTGAGCCGTGATAATTTCCTGTACCTCCACATTATCGGTGCTTTCATTAACGAGGGGACTAGTTCCAACACATCAAAGACAAACGTGAATGGCTCTCATCTATCCACAAGCTGGTTTGTGTTCAGTCGGGCAGCCAGGCGACAGCTGTCATGATAGACGAATGCTGACAGTTGGCACAGCAGGTATATGGGGGGGTGGGGGCACACTTGGTACAATGGATAAATTCGTTACACTTGCACAGATGGATTTGCCGAGAAATCGACGCACAGTTGGCATATTGTGCAAATGGATCATTGGAAGTGGACACAGCTGGTATTTGTTGGCACGCTTTCAAAATGGATTGAGCAAAACCCACAGTTGGCACAGTGAAGATAACGCACTTTCACCAGCAATGTCATAAATTAGTTACTAATGGCTCCCTTCCCAAAGGGAAATGCCTCGTGATGGCCATTTCCCACACTAATCAGCCCGATCGCACAGGATGAGAATTATGACACCTGCTGAGCAGATTTTCAGGATCAAATCCACGCAGGCCGGCAAGGATGATGCTGTCCTTCTGTTTTGGTTCGTAGGAGCATAGAATGGTTGTGGGACAAACGGGAAGACATTCTGCCCATCGTGCCCATGCTAGCCCCCCCCCCCCCCCAGCGAGAGGGAACTGAAGCAATCCCATTTCCCTGCCCTCTCCCCTAACCTGCAATTCCTTTCTCTTCAGGCACTTACCCAATCCCTTTATGAAAGCCACGATTGAGTTGTTCTTTCTGTCCCAGACCCCGCGTAGATGTCCGTGCTTTTGGATTTGAACACAGGCCAGCATTCCTCATTTTAGAAAAACGTCACAACCTTCGTCCATTGGTAGCCTGCTGTAAAGGGGAATTGGGAACTTCCAGTTGCGGCGATGCACTGCTAAGCCGCACGTTTCGGCAGCTCCCACTCTAACGGACCTTTGGGCTCTTTTTGGGAGCCCCAACGGAAATTTGTTCGGACCAAACCCAGTGTGGGGTGACGAAGTAAGGAGTCCCCCCTAGTGTGTGTGGAAAAGATCGGTGGTAGTGGCCAGATTGCGAAGGATCCTCTGGAGCAGCGGCAGAGAAGAGAAGGAAGAAGCAAGATGGCGACGGATGGAGACCAGACGACATGGGGGCCGGATCAGCAGGAATTCCTTAGACGATGTGTGGAGGAATTAAAGAAGGAGGTGCTGGCGCCGATGTTGTTGGCAATCGAAGGGCTAAAAGAAACGCAAAAGGCCCAGGCGATAGAGCTCTGTGGGGTGAAGCAGAAGGCAGCTGAGAATGAGGATGAAATTCTGGGTCTAGTGGTAAAAATGGAGACGCACGAGGCGCTACACGAGGTGTATCGAAAGACTCAAAGTCCTGGAGAACAGATCGAGGAGAAAGAACCTCCGGATTCTGGGTCTTCCCGAAGGAGTGGAGGGAGCTGACGTTGGGGCTTATGTGAGCACGATGCTCCATTCGCTAATGGGAGCTGTGGCCCCCTCGGGCCCCCTGGAGGTGGAAGGGGCTCACCGGGTCCTTGCGAGGAGACCCGAGGCTGGAGAACCACCAAGGACGATAGTGGTGAGATTTCACCGCTTCACCGACAGAGAGGCTGTTTTGAGCTGGGCCAAGAAGGTACGGAGTAGCAGGTGGGAGAATGCGGTGATACGAGTGTATCAGGACTGGAGCGCGGATGTGGCGAGAAGGAGAGCGAGTTTTAATCGGGCCAAGGCGGCGCTTCACAAGAAGAAAGTAAAGTTTGGGATGCTGCAGCCGGCGCGATTGTGGGTCACGTACCAAGATAGACACTACTACTTTGAAACTTCGGAAGAGGCATGGACCTTCATCCAAAAAGAGAAATTGGACCAGAACTGAGGGACTGATGCTGTGGGGAGATGACGATGTTGATGTACAGAAATGTAAATTGGGGACTGGGAGGTTCACCGTATCGGGACGATAGATGGGGAGGGGAAAGGGAAGAGAAGAATCCCTGTTTTCTTTGACGGGGGGACACTGAGAAATGTGGGCGCCGGTGGAAAAAGGGACATAGGTGGGGGATGGGGAATGGGAACGGGGCTGTAAGGGGAGCTGCGCCATAGGGGGCAGGGCTGATCTAGGAAAGCGCAGGTTTTTTCCCGCGCTAGAGAGATGATGGCGGGAAGATAGGCACAAGGAGGACGAGAGCTCCACACACCGGGGGGGGGGGGGGGTCAAGGAGAGAGCGGGGGAAGCCGGGGTCAGTTGGAGTCAGCTGACTTTCGGAAGCATTATGGGGGGAGTAACCATGCTAGATGGGGATCTAGCGGGGGGGGGGGGGGGGGTGGATAACTGGGTTGCTGCTGCTGCGATCGAGAGGGAGCTAGCAAGGGAAGAGGTGGTCGGGACGGAAGTGCGCCGCCTGGGGGACTGGTGGGTGCGCGGGACTTGGATGTGGGACAGGCCTAGAGTAGGTGATGGCTAGTCGGGGGGGTGGGGGGAGCCCCCCAATCCGGCTGATCACGTGGAATGTGAGAGGACTAAATGGGCCGATTAAGAGGGCCCGAGTGTTCACGCACTTAAAAGGACTGAAGGCAGACGTGGTCATGCTTCAGGAGACGCATCTGAAGGTGGCGGATCAGGTTAGGTTAAGGAAAGGATGGGTGGGACAGGTGTTCCACTCAGGGCTGGATGCGAAAAATAGAGGGGTGGCTATATTGGTGGGGAAACGGGTGTCGTTCGAGGCTAGGAATATAGTGGTGGACAACGGTGGCCGATATGTGATGGTGAGTGGCAGACTGCAGGGAATGGAGGTCGTGCTGGTCAATGTATATGCCCCAAACTGGGATGATGCGGGATTTATGAAGCGGATGCTGGGACGTATCCCGGACCTGGAGGTAGGAAGCCTGGTAATTGGGGGGGGGGGGGGGATTTCAATACTGTGCTGGATCCAGGGTTAGATCGTTAGATCGGTCTACATCCAGGACCAGAAGAAGGCCGGCAGCGGCCAAGGTGCTCGGGGTTTATGGAGCAAATGGGGGGAGTGGATCCGTGGAGATTTGCTAGGCCGTTGGCCAAAGAGTTTTCCTTTTTCTCCCATGTTCATAAGGCTTACTCCCGGATAGACTTCTTTGTTTTGAGTAGGGCACTAATTTCGAGGGTGCAAGGAATGGAGTACTTGGCCATAGCTGTTTCAGACCATGCCCCGCACTGGGTGGATCTGGAACTAGGAGAGGAGAGGGAACAGCGCCCACTCTGGTGACTGGATGTGGGACTATTGGCGGATGAGGGAGTCTGTGGAAGGGTGTGGGGATGTATTGAAAGGTACCTGGAGGCCAACGATGATGGTGAGGTCCAGGTGGGGGTAGTATGGGAAGCGCTGAAGGCGGTGGTTAGGGGAGAGTTGATCTCCATTAGGGCTTACAAGGAGAAAAAAAGAGGGCAAAGAAAGGGAGAGATTAGTGGGGGAGATTTTGAGTGTGGACAAAAGATATGCGGAGGCCCCGGACGGAGAACTATATAGAGAGAGGCGAAGACTTCAGACGGAGTTTGCCTGCTGACCACAGAGAAGGCAGAGGCTCAGTGGAGGAAGGCACAGGGGATGAGATACGAATATGGGGAAAAGACGAGTCGGCTGCTGGCCCACCAGCTTCGTAAGAGGATAGCGGCGAGGGAAACAGGGGGAGTTAGGGATGAAACGGGAACTACGGTGCGGAGTGCAGGGAAGGTAAATGAGGTGTTTAAGACCTTTTGTGAGAGGCTATATAGGTCCCAACCCCCGGAGGGAAAAGAGGGGATGCAACAGTTTTTGGACCAACTAAGGTTCCCGAAGGTGGAGGAGCAGGAGGTGGCACGTCTGGGGGCGCCAATCGGGGTGGACGAGAAGACTAAAGGGCTGGGGAACATGCAGGCAGGGAAGGCCCCGGGACCAGACGGGTTCCCGGTGGAATTTTATAGGAAGTACGTGGACTTGTTGGCCCCACTGTTGGCTAAGGAGAGCGGAAAGGAGCTTCCGATATTTGGGGATTCAGGTAGCCAGGAGCTGGGGAACTTTACACAAACTCAATCTGACGCGGCTGGTGGAGCAGATGGAGGAGGATTTCAAGAGGTGGGATATGCTGCCGCTCTCACTGGCGGGCAGAGTGCAGGCGGTCAAGTTGATGGCCCTCCCAAGGTTTCTTTTTGTGTTTCAATGTCTCCCCATTTTGATCACGAAAGCCTTTTTTAAGAATATAGATAGGAGCGTTATGAGTTTTGTGTGGGCAGGGAAGACCCCGAGGGTAAGGAGGGGGTTCCTGCAGCGCAGCCGGGACAGAGGGGGACTGGCGTTGCCGAATCTGGACGATTATTACTGGGCCGCCAATGTGGCGATGGTTTGTAAGTGGATGGGGGAGGGAGAGGGGGCGGCGTGGAAGAGGCTGGAGATGGCGTCCTGTAAAGGAACGAGCCTAAAGGCGCTGGTGACGGCGCCGCTACCGCTCTCCCCAAAAAGGTATACCACGAACCCAGTGGTGGTGGCAACCTTAAGGATCTGGGGTCAATGGAGGCGACATAGGGGTGTGACGGGTGCCTCGGTATGGTCCCCGATCAGGAACAACCATAAGTTTGTCCCAGGAAGGACGGACGGAGGGTTCCAGAGCTGGCATCGGGCAGGAATTAGGAGATTGAGAGATTTGTTTATTGATGGGACGTTTGCGAGCTTGGGAGCGCTGGAGGAAAAGTATGAGTTGCCCCCGGGGAATATCTTTAGATACATGCAAGTGAGGGCGTTTACGAAGCAACAGGTGAGGGAATTTCCGCTGTTTCCTACACAGGGGATCCAGGATAGAGTGATTTCGGGGGTATGGGTCGGGGAGGGCAAAGTGTCCGAAATATATCAGGAGATGAGAGACGAGGGGGAGGCGCTGGTAGAGGAGCTGGAGGGAAAATGGGAGGAAGAGCTGGGGGAGGAGATTGAGGAGGGTCTGTGGGCTGATGCCCTAAGTAGGGTAAATTCCTCTTCCTCGTGTGCCAGGCTTAGCCTGATACAATTCAAGGTTCTACACAGAGCACACATGACGGGAGCGAGGCTGAGCAGGTTCTTTGGGGTGGAGGACAGGTGCGGGAGGTGCTTGGGAAGCCCGGCGAACCACACACACATGTTTTGGTCGTGTCCGGCACTGGAGGAGTACTGGAGGGGAGTGCAAGAGTGATTTCAAATGTGGTGAAGGTCCGGGTCAAGCCAGGTTGGGGGTTAGCGATATTTGGGGTAGCGGAGGAGCCGGGAGTGCAGGAGGCGAAAGAGGCCGATATTCTGGCCTTTGTGTCCCTGGTAGCCCGGCGAAGGATCTTACTCATGTGGAAGGAAGCGAACCCCCCCCCCGGGGCCTGGACAAACGATATGGCAGAGTTCATAAAACTGGAACGGATGAAGTTTGCGTTGAGAGGATCGGTTCAGGGGTTCTCCAGGCAGTGGCAACCGGTCCTTGACTATCTCGCGGAACGTTAGAGGGAAAATAGATCGTCAGCAGCAGCCCAGAGGGGGGGGGGGGGGGCGGGGGGGGGCAACCTGTTTTGTTCTGGGAGGGGGGGAGCACTATTTTTTGTTACTTTGTTAGTTCACTATTTTATTTAAATAATGTTATCTATTAGTTATTGTGTTATCTTTTTTTGATTGATTTGTAAGGTGGAAAAATTGTGTTTGAAAACTTTAATAAAATACATATTTTTTAAAAAGTAAAGGGGAATTGGGAGTCGTGACGACGTTAAAATCGCTAAACGAATACAAATTGTCACTGACCGGCTAACTGAATGCTGGAATGGGCTGAGAAGGCTGAATGGTCTCTCCCTGTGCCTTTTTTCCTTGCGCTTCAAAGTAATTCCGAGATCAGATGAGGTTTTCTTTCTTTCGCTCCATAAAATCCCTGGAATGATGCAGGGTGGCACTCCCTAGAGAGGGAATGTCACTTAGGGCTCCACACCGGAATCAGTTCAGGTTTTCACACCACATTGACACTCCCAAGAGTGGCAAAGTGGTTTCCATGTTGCATTATACCAAATTTGGGAGTGCGAAAGCACCATACACCAATCAACTAAAAGCACCTTAAACCTGATTGCCTTCCGAAGAAATCCTAAGGAAAAACATAAAGCAAGTATGTGTTTTTTATATGTGTCTGTATATATATATATATATATATATATATATATATATGTGTGTGTGAATGTGCTTGCGTGTATTGCTTGCTTGTGTGTGTGTATATGTATGATTGTGAGGATATTTATATCACACACATGTATACTTGTATGTGCCTGTCTGTATATATAAATGTATGTGCAGAAAAGTTGAGAATGTTGTCTCTCTGATGAGCCAATGTGTAAACATACCATGCCATGTGGTACTGAGACAAACAGGCAGGAACTTGGCAAGATCAAACACTGGCCATTATGGTGAGTTGCAATCCTAATTTAGTGACCCCCCCCCCCCCCCCCCACCCCTCCAAAACCCCCGCCACTTTATGTGTGTGTAACGGGTGAGATTAGATTATGGGTTGAGCAGTGGTGCTCCCTGCAGTCGAATAGTGCATTGTGGTCATCCTAACTTGAAGGTGTACCTGAGCAAGATACCCTAGCTGTTCAAGTGAAGACAAGCATCCAGCAGAGGGCAGTAGAGTGGAGCTGCTGATTGGCTGTTGCAGAGGAAATTTGCATACGTGCATTGTGGTCATCCTAACTTGAAGGTGGTTTGTGGAGGACCTGTTGTCAAGTGACACTTAAACCCGAAACACCTTTTCAGTGTTTCCCTCCCTATCCCCCCCTCTAACCAAAAAAAACAACCGCTGTAAAGATCAAGGGGAAGGCTCGAGGGCAGGTAGAAGTAGAAAGAAGTTGAACCGTGATGTCACAGCCTGCAGGTAAGGGATTGGCTGGTGACTGGTAAGTAGTTTTTCTTTTATTTTCCCTCAGGTGTTATCGTGCGGGGCACAGAGGTTGCTGAGTGAGTGCTTGCTGAGAAGGGGAGTGAATAACAGGTAAGCTCTTTCTTTCTTTTTCTTTTTTTATCTAGAGGGGATGGCAGGGAAGGTAGTGCAATGTTCCTCCTGCAGAATGTTTGAGGTGAGGGACGCCGTCAGTGTCCCTGCTGATTTGATCTGTGGGAAGTGCACCCATCTCCAGCTCCTCAGAAACCGCATTAGGGAACTGGAGTTGGATGAACTTCGGATCATTCGGGAGGCAGAGGTGGTCATAGATAGAAGCTTCAGGGATGTAGTTACTTCGAAAAATAAAGGTGACGGTGAGAGGGGCTGGGAGGAAGCAGTCAGTACAGGAATCCCCTGTGGTCGTTCCCCTTAGTAACAAGCATACCGCTTTGGATACTGTTGGGGGGGGTGACTTACCAGGGATAAGCCATGGGGTACAGGTCCCTGGCACAGAGTCTGTACCTATAGCTCAGAAGGGAAGGGGGGGAGAAGAGTCGAGCATTAGTCATTGGAGACCTCATAGTTAGGGGGATTGATAGGAGATTCTGTGGGAACGAGAGAGACTCGCGGTTGGTGTGTTGCCTTCCAGGTGCCAGGGTGCGTGATGTATCGGATCGTGTTTTCGGGATTCTTAAGGGGGAGGGGGAGCAGCCCCAAGTCGTGGTCCATATAGGTACCAACGACATAGGTAGGAAAAGGGATAGGGATGTAAGGCAGGAATTCAGGGAGCTAGGGTGGAAACTTCGATCTAGGATAAAGAGTTATTATCTCTGGATTGTTACCCGTGCTAGCGAGATGAGGAATAGGGAGAAAGAGGAGTTGAACACGTGGCTACCGGGATGGTGCAGGAGGGAGGGTTTCAGATTTCTGGATAATTGGGGCTCATTCTGGGGTCGGTGGGAGCTCTACAAACGGGATGGTCTACACCTGGACCAGAGGGGTACCAATATCCTGGGGGGGGAAATTTGCTAATGCTCTTCGGGAGGGTTTAAACTAGTTCAGCAGGGGCTTGGGAACCTGAATTGTAGCTCCAGTATACAGGAGGTTGAGAGTAGTGAGGTCATGAGTAAAGTTTCAAAGTTGCAGGAGTGTACCGGCAGGAAGGTGGTTTAAAGTGTGTCTTCTTCAATGCCAGGAGCATCCGGAATAAGGTGGGTGAACTTGCGGCACGGGTTGGTACCTGGGACTTCGGTGTTGTGGCCATTTAGGAGACATGGATAGAGCAGGGACAGGAATGGTTGTTGCAGGTGCCGGGGTTTAGATATTTCAGTCAGCTCAGGGAAGGTGGTAAAAGAGGGGGAGGGGTGGCATTGTTAGTCAAGGACAGTATTACGGTGGCAGAAAGGACGTTTGATGAGGACTCGTCTACTGAGGTAGCATGGGCTGAGGTTAGAAACAGGAAAGGAGAGGTCACCCTGTTAGGGGTTTTCTATAGGCCTCTGAAAAGTTTCAGAGATGTAGAGGAAAGGATTGCAAAAGTGATTCTGGATAGGAGCGAAAGCAACAGGATAGTTGTTATGGGGGACTTTAACTTTCCAAATATTGACTGGAAACGCTATAGTTCGAGTACTTTAGATGGGTCCGTTTTTGTGCAATGTGTGCAGGAGGGTTTCCTGACACAGTATGTAGATAAGCCAACGAGAAGCGAGGCCATATTGGATTTGGTACTGGGTAATGAACCAGGACAGGTGTTAGATTTGGAGGTAGGTGAGCACTTTGGTGATAGTGACCACAATTCGATTACGTTTACTTTAGTGATAGAAAGGGATAGGTATATATCGCAGGGCAAGAGTTATATCTGGGGGAAAGGCAATTATGATGCGATGAGGCAAGACTTAGGATGCATCAGATGGAGAGGAAAACTGCAGGGGATGGGCAGAATGGAAATGTGGAGCTTGTTCAAGGAACAGCTACTTTGTGTCCTTGATATGTATGTACCTGTCAGGCAGGGAGGAAGTGGTCGAGTGAGGGAACCGTGGTTTACCAAAGCAGTCGAAACCCTTGTCAAGAGGAAGAAGGAGGCTTATGTAAAGATGAGACATGAAGGTTCAGTTAGGGCGCTTGAAAGTTACAAGTTAGCTAGGAAGGACCTAAAGAGAGAGCTAAGAAGAGCCAGGAGGGGACATGAGAAGTCTTTGGCAGGTAGGATCAAGGATAACCCTAAAGCTTTCTATAGATATGTCAGGAATAAAAGAATGACTAGAGTAAGAGTAGGGCCAGTCAAGGATAGTAGTGGGAAGTTGTGCGTGGAGTCCGAGGAGTTAGGAGAGATGCTAAATGAATATTTTTCGTCAGTATTCACACAGGAAAAAGACAGTGTTGTCGAGGAGAATACTAAGATTCAGGCTACTAGACTAGAAGAGCTTGAGGTTCATAAGGAGGCGGTGTTAGCAATTCTGGAAAGTGTGAAAATAGATAAGCCCCCTGGGCCGGATGGGATTTATCCTAGGATTCACTGGGAAGCTAGGGAGGAGATTGCTGAGCCTTTGGCTTTGATCTTTAAGTCATCTTTGCCTACAGGAATAGTGCCAGAAGACTGGAGGATAGCAAATGTTGTCCCCTTGTTCAAGAAGGGGAGTAGAGACAACCCCGGTAACTATAGACCAGTGAGCCTTGCTTCTGTTGTGGGCAAAATCTTGGAAAGGTTTATAAGAGATAGGATGTATAATCATCTGGAAAGGAATAATTTGATTAGAGAGAGTCAACACGGTTTTGTGAAGGGTAGGTCGTGCCTCACAAACCTTTATTGAGTTCTTTGAGAAGGTGACCAAACAGGTGGATGAGGGTAAAGCAGTTGATGTGGTGTATATGGATTTCAGTAAAGCGTTTGATAAGGTTCCCCACAGTAGGCTACTGCAGAAAATACAGAGGCATGGGATTCAGGGTGATTTAGCAGTTTGGATCAGAAATTGGCTAGCTGGAAGAAGACAAAGGGTGGTGGTTGATGGAAAATGTTCAGACTGGAGTCCAGTTACTAGTGGTGTACCACAAGGATCTGTTTTGGGGCCACTGCTGTTTGTCATTTTTATAAATGACCTTGGAAAAGGGCGTAGAAGGATGGGTGAGTAAATTTGCAGATGATACTAAAGTCGGTGGAGTTGTGGACAGTGCGGAAGGATGTTACAAGTTGCAGAGGGACATAGATCGGCTACAACGCTGGGCTGAGAGGTGGCAAATGGGGTTTAATGCAGAAAAGTGTGAGGTGATTCATTTTGGAAGGAATAACAGGAAGACAGAGTACTGTGCTAATGGTAAGATTCTTGACAGTGTGGACGAGCAGAGAGATCTCGGTGTCCATGTACATAGATCCCTGAAAGTTGCCAACCAGGTTGAGAGGGTTGTTAAGAAGGCGTACGGTGTGTTAGCTTTTATTGGTAGAGGGATTGAGTTTCGGAGCCATGAGGTCATGTTGCAGCTGTATAAAACTCTGGTGCGGCCACATTTGGAGTATTGCGTGCAATTCTGGTCGCCGCATTATTGGAAGGATGTGGAAGCATTGGAAAGGGTGCAGAGGAGATGTACCATAATGTTGCCTGGTATGGAGGGAAGATCTTATGAGGAAAGGCTGAGGGACTTGAGGCTGTTTTCGTTAGAGAGAAGAAGGCTAAGAGGTGACTTAATTGAGGCATACAAGATGATCAGAGGATTGGATAGGGTGGACAGTGAGAGCCTTTTTCCTCGGATGGTGATGTCTAGCACGAGGGGACATAGCTTTAAATTGAGGGGAGATAGATTTAAGACCGATGTCAGAGGTAGGTTCTTTACGCAGAGAGTAGTAAGGGCGTGGAATGCCCTGCCTGCAACAGTAGTGGACTCACCAACACTAAGGGCATTCAAATGGTCATTGGATAGACATATGGACGATAAGGGAATAGTGTAGATGGGCTTTAGATTGGTTTCACAGGTCGGTGCAACATCGAGGGCCGAAGGGCCTGTACTGCGCTGTAATGTTCTGTGTTCTATGTTCTTGATCATGTCTAGGCAGCTGCAAAAGGCTGCTTCCGTGATATGTGCATTAGAGCCACAGCTTGAACCAGGACCTTCAGACAGGAGAGGGGGTGTTGAGGAACCCGAGTTCAGCTGGAACAGGAGACGGAAGAGTGTAGTTGAGCACAGCTTTCTGAAGCTTGGATGTGCCTTTGGCCCAGCCTCGTGCACAGTCCCTTTTATTTATTGGCTGTTGAGAATGGCGGTGATCTGAAACTGTTCACCATAAACCTGATGTATTGGCTCCTGTCACTGCCTTTTCCTTGTGGAGCGCCACTGGAGCCAATAGCAGCTTCGCTACCGGAACAGAAATGCTCAGTGATTAACACTCGCCACATCTTCAAAAGGATATGCGTAGATTGAAATGGAAAATACTCCCCGTGACAGGTTTTTGTTTGTATCAAGCCCACGATTGCAGCAACGTCTCGCTGCTTGTGAAGCAAATCGACACAACCTGGACAGAAACTATTCGATATACACGTTGTTGCCCGTTTCGATCCCAACAGCGTCGCCAATACTGTTGCTAATATTAATGAAGTTGGTGAACCACAAGCCTTCCCTTATAGCGATCAAATGACCACACAACCAGTTAGTTAGTTCAAAAGATGGTTTATTTACATACACAAGAGTTACCTCGACATGCAAACACAAACTACGAGTTAAACTTCACCTATCAGCTACAATAACCTATACTTAACTTCAGGGCGACCGGCACTGTGCAAATGGATAAGGCCTTTATCTGGATTTCACTTGGCTGTTTCGAAGAAAGTGGTTCTGCCTCTGCTGGGCTCACCCGTCAGGTAGCGATCGTTGGTCTTGAACTTGGCTGGCTGTTCCTGCTGCAATTGGGTTGGCACAGGCTGGATCCAAAAGAGACAGAACACATGGCTGTGTCCTCTTTTATCCCTCTGGGATTTCGCGCTCTTTGGGGCGGTCCTTAACCTTGGACCCAATAGTTCGACGGGGCTCTGATAACTGTCTTCGATTTCGGCCAACAAAGGGGCGGGTGCCTTGGTAGCTGAGCGGGTCCTTAACGATCATTGACCTTGGCAGTTGTGCTTTCTGAGTAAGGGGAGTGGCGCCGATCAGTCTGTGGCTGTACTTGATTGGAGTTCTATTGTCCTGGGAAAATGGGCCATTAGAATGAAAACGAGCGGGGGTTTCGACAGGTCTGGTTACCTGTGTTTCAAATACACATAGGCTCTGTGTCTGTCTGAGTCCTGGGTTGGCCATAATTCCCATGGTCCTTTGCAGGTGGCCATCTTAGATCGCTACAATGTTTTGCTGCGTAACTGCACCTCGCCGCAGATACGTTTGTGTATAAACGATGCCGAGAGCCACTAGCCTCACCGTTAATTTGACAGAAAATGTGGGCCATTATTTTTACTTGAACGACCAGTAGGAGGCGATGCCACGCCACTGACCGCCTCCCACATTTGAATACTCTCCAGCTTTTTGGGTGCTCCATCTCTCAACCTGTGCGCCCTTGAAATGGCGACGGTTATATTAAAATCACTCTCCTCCTGAGGCTAGCAAGTTCAACTGAGATCCATAAATCTAAGCCTAATCTTCAGGCCTTAAGGTATTCGGTCTCTCCCGCATTTATCATTTTTACTCTCGTTTTCTGTCAAACCCGACTCACTCCCAAAAAGAAATATAAGATGTTTTTTAAAAACCTGCAATGTGGCAGATACAAAGAACGTAAGAAATGGGAACACAGGTAGACATGGTCCATTGGACCTGCTCGCCATTCAATACCATCATGGCGGATCTTGGGATTTAACTCTGCTTTCCTGCCGCCTTCCCATATCCCTTATCTCTCTGAAAGACCAACAACCTATCTATCGCAGCCTTAAATATATTCCACGATGGAGCATCCACAGTCCTCTGGGGTTGAGAATTCCAAAGATTCACGATCCTTCCATTGAAGTATTTTCTCCTCATCTCAGTCCTAAACGATTGACCCTTTAATCTAAGATGCTGCCCCAGCGTTTTAGACTCCTCAACCAGCGGAAACAATCTTTCAGCGAGTGCCCTATTCTGTCAAGCCCATTTCGGAATCTTGTACGTTTCAATGAGATTGCCTCTCATATTCCGAAACTCCAGTGGATATCAATCCAATTTGTTCAGCTTTCCATCGCGGACAACTTTCTCACCTTGGGGACCAATGTGGACCTTTGCTGTACCGCCTCCAATTCAAGTAAGGGCATTGTGGCATTGTCACTAGACTAGACCCACCAGTATTACTGTGGGGAACCGGGTTCAAATCCCACCTCAGCGGATGGTGAAATTTAAATTCAATAAAAATCTGGAATTGAAAGTCTTAACGATGACCATGAAACAATTGTTGCAAAAAAAACCCATCTGGTTCACTGACGTCCTTTTAGGGACCAAAATCTGCCATCCTTACCTGGTCTGGCCTACAAGTGAGTCCAGACCCACAGCACTGTTGACTCCTCTGAATACCCTCTGAAATGGCCTGGCAAACAACTCAGTTCAAGGGCAATTAGAGAGGGGCAATACATGCTATCCCAGCCAGCGACACCCACATTCTCAGAATAAAAGAAGTATATCCTTCCCTAAGTGTATGGGTCATCACCAGTATTTCATAGAGAATCATACAATTTACAGTGCAGAAGGAGGCCATTCGCCCCACCGAGTCTACAACGGCCCTTGAAAGAGCCCCCTACTTAAGCCCAGACCTCCACCCCTATCCCCATAACCCAATAACCGCACCTAACCTATGGACACTACTGGGCAATTTATCATGGCCAATCCACCTAGCCTGCACATCTTTGGACTGTGGGAGGAAACCGGAGCACCCGGAGGAAACCCACACAGACACTGGGAGAACGTGCAGACTCTGCACAGACAGTGACCCAAGCCAGGAATCGAACCCGGGTCCCTGGCGCTGCGAAGCGACAGTGCTAACCACTGTGCTACTGTGCCGCCATTTCATGTATGCAGCCCCATATATTCTGTTCTTTGAATAGGATGGTCAGAAGCACCTATTTTCACTTATTGGATTAAACAGTTAGATATTATTATTTTTTTATATTTAAAAAAAATGTAGAGTACCCAATTCATTTTTTCCAATTAAGGGGCAATTTAGCGTGGCCAATCCACTGACCCTGCACATCTTTGGGTTGTAGGGGTGAAACCTACGCAAACACGGGGAGAATGTGCAAACTCCACACGGACAGTGACCCAGAGCCGGGATCGAACCTGGGACCTCGGCGCCGTGAGGCTGCAGGGCTAACCCACTGCGCCACCGTGCTGCCCCCCCAGTTAGATATTACAATGGAAAGAATAGAGTTTGCACTCTCATCGAGTGAGATCCAGAACTTGTGTTAACTGAATGTGCTGTTGTCGGACGGCAGCCGTCAAACTACATCTCACAGGCCCTGGCCAACTTGCCAGCGAAGCGCAGGTAGCTTTGTTTCTGTCTCTTACTTGCAGACTTGTCCTTTTTGCGAACTATCAGAGGATTGTACACTGCTGATTTTAACACTTGTTGCCTCATTGGTGGACCTAGTCTGAATCAAAAGACGTGAGATCTGTTTGAATCAGCCGCCTGCGATAAATGCACAATTAATGGGTTTGAGACGAGGCGGAGCAAGTATTTAATATTTTCTGGGTGGAATTTTCTGTGACCCTACAAAACGGCCTCAACAGCAGCTGCCTTGGGGCACTTCACAGGAGCGTTCTCAACAATATTGGTTACCTCGCCTTGCGAGGCGCTAGAGGAGATGATTTAAAAGCTTGTGCCAAAGAGGTAGGTTTTCAGGAACAAAAGAAAGGTAGGCGGAAAGGTTTTTGGGAAGGAATTCCAGAGCTTTCGGGCTTGGGGCAACTGAAAAGTGCAGCCATCAGCGGTGACGTGATCACATTCGGGGATGCACATTCGGGGACCAGCATTGGGCGAACTCCGAGATCCCGGAGGATTGTAAGGATGGAGGAGGCTGCGGAGATAGTGAGCGGCCGCCCCATTATTTGAAAATTCCAGCTTTGCAGCCCCTGAATATCTATGGAGGTGTAATGGTGACTGGCCCTTCTATGGTTTCCCAATTGCCCTGTTGCTGCATTGGGGGGGACCTGCTGACAGTGTTGGCTCCGAGAAAACCCCAGGCAAAAGATGGCCCAATAAGTGTCCACAGACCAGACTATGTGAGTGATTCAGATTAAAACACTTCTGTGCGGTGGACTTCCAAATGGAGTCGAAATCCCAGCAGACTGGGAAAGTGTTGTTGTGCACAGTGGCCAATCTCAGATCAGGAGGCCTTTACACGTCTGAACTGATTTTCAGGCACAGTGCTAGATTTTTCCTTGTTTTCAACATTTTCACCTCCATCCTCGGGAAGTGCTGGCTCTCTCTCTCTCTCTCTCTGAATTATATTCTTTGGTCGTCCTTTAATGCCTTGTTCAAGTGTCCGTTCTTCATGCACAACGCTAAGGGCACTATTCTCTGTTTTTGAGATTAAATGCAATGGTGGTGGCCCCTTTCCCGCTGGCCAGCATGACAGGATCCCGCGCCAGATTCGGCACTTTGGAACCTCATTAATTAGCACAGGCAAGTTCCCTTCCAAATCTCCTGGAGAGCCGCCATCTGATTCGTCCATCCGCCCTCCACTGACGGCATCAAAGGCGCCATATTTAAATATTGATCCAGGACGCACACGTCTCAATCTCTCCAGCCCACCTGACTTCAGCAGAACATACAGGGTGTCAGCAAACCAGAGGGAAAAGAAGAAGTCTGTCCCTTGATTCAACCAACCTCCCCTGAGCCCACCACCTGCAAGATGCCCATGTCCCACTTGGACCTCTACCAACTGCGCCTGAAGCCTTTTGTGTGCCCCCTTCCAGTGGTATCCCTTTAGCCTCTTGCTTGTGAGCTTTTCATGCAGCCTCAGTCGGGGCCCAGCTCTCCTCCTCTTGGTCTTACCTCTGCCTTCCATTGTTCGTCTTCATCATTCACCTCCTTGCCCCTCTGCATGCCATCACGAGCCCTCGCTCTCGTCCATTTCCACCCCTCCCCTCCCTTGCATAGCCCGCCTACCTTGCACCACCCCCGCCCCCATCGGCCCCACCTCATGTTCCACCCTTGGTTGAACTTTGGACCTTTGTTGCGGCTGCTGCATGGGCCCTGCGGCACGGTGCTGTCCAGGTAGACACTGGTGTGTGGCACCAGGGGCAAGGAGGCCCCTGTACTCCCCAACCCCAGTACTGAACCGTGATGGCGAAACAAGAGGGTCCATGGGTTCAGCGTCACGGTGCTGACCATGAAGACCAGCCCGGGGATGGAGGGCTGGTGATGGAGGGCAGGAACCGGTCTGCCCCGGCAGAATGGTGAACAGCACATCAGGAGCAGCACAGCGCGACGGCAGAAAGGCTTTGTTACACTCACTTCGAAGTCTCTTGCGAACTCGGGACCAGCTTGTGCACGTCACTCTTTAACAATTGGGTTTTAGACCGACGTAATTTCCCACTTGTGTGAGGCAAGATTGAAAGGACCTGTGGGGCACCAGCGGGCAGCTGTTTTAATGAGCATTCATGCAAATGAATGCAAATGGAATTCCGGCACCAACCAGTGCGATGACCGACCTGCCGTTGGGAGAATTGCAACATCATTTTATGCCGACGTTTTTCTGATGTTTTCGCTCCCGCTAATTTCTGCGCTCCCGCCCTCCACCAAACCCATTGTGGACAGGATGGGGGAATTCCGCTTGAAGTGTTTGTGGACAATTCTACCATGTGGGAATGGTCACTGATCCTGACTGATGCTAATTCCTGACCGTTCTCATTCCCAGCATCTTGAGAAAGCAATCAGGAACAGGATGCACCCCCCAAAACCTTAGCCTGTTACTTCCTTTTTTTCCCCCCCTTATTTATTCATTCTTGAAGTGCTTGCCTCTGTGGCTCGGCCAGCATTCGTTGTCCACCCCTAGTTGCCCTTGTGGTGAGCTGCCTTCCTGAACCGCTGGAGTACTTGTGGTGTAGGTACACCCACAGTGTAGGGGAACCTCCAGGTGGTGGCGCTCCCCCCCATACCCCCCCATTTTCCCATGCGCCTGCTGCCTTTGTCTCTCTAGGTGGTAGTAGTCATGGGTGTGGAAGGTGCTGTCAATAGAACCTTGGTGAGTTTCTGCACTGCATCTTCTGGAGTGCGCACCGTGGAGCGAGTGCGCACCGTGGATGAGGTGCCAATCAAGTGAGATGTTTTGTCCTGATTGGCGTCGAGCTTCTTGAGTGTTGTTGGAGCTAAGCTCAGCTAGACGAATGGAAAAGTATTCCAGCATACTCCGAACCTCTGCCTTGTAGCGGTCAGGGGGCCAGTTACTCACCGCGGAATTCCCAGTCTCGGATTTGCTCTTGTACCAACGGTAGTTACACGGCTGGCCCAGTTAAGTTCCTTTGCAGATTCCGGCTGGCTCATGTTGCGTCCCCAGGTTTGGCTCCGTTTGTTCCTAGTTTTAACTTTTCTCCTGCACCTTCCTAGCCCACCGATGGTGAGGCAATTGTGACATGCCATTGCTGACCCTGCTGAGACAGGTTAACTCGACACAGCTAGGAGTCAAAACCCGTGACCTTTCTGCTCCTTAAGAATCTTTGTCTGTACCCAGTGAGCCATGGGGAGGGGGGAGGGATTCACAGGGGACACTCCGTAACGGTTGCACAACTCTGACAGGCGATGAAATACACCTGACAGAAATCTGAAGAAAATCAAAGTTCTAACATTGTGAAAATGAAATGAAAATCGCTTATTGTCACAAGTAGGCTTCGAATGAAGTTACTGTGAAAAGCCCCTAGTCGCCTCATTCCAGCACCTGTTCGGGGAGGCTGGTACGGGAATTGAACCCACGCTACGGGTCTGCCTGGGTCTGCTTTAAAAGCCAGCTATTTAGCCCCAGTGTGCTAAACCAGCCCCCAACTGGTTGTCTGTAACAGTGTGCAGTAGAATTGCACAAGTGATAAAAAGATAGGGATATATTCTTAAAGACAAACTCAAACTCATGCTATAAATGCACTGGTTAACAAACAAGTAGATTTAATCTATTTAGCACCTTTAATGTAATCAGCAGTCCCAGGAGTCTAATCAAACAAATTGACACTGGAAACAGCAAGATGGTGATTCAAAGCGGTTGGTTAAAGAGGCAGGTTTTAAAGGGCATTCGGGAGGAGATGGGAATGCTTCCACGAGAAAACATTGTTTTCTTCTCTTTGAAGTTTTAGTGTGAGTCATCCTAAAGTCTGTATAAAAGACAGACAGAAAGCGCACATTAGGAAGCATTGCGCAGGTCAAGGACACACAGCCTGAGTGAGAGAGATACAGACCGAGTGAGAATTTGGTAATTTGGTGCAGTGAGGTAATTCGGTGAAGAGTGGGAGAAGGTGCTTTTTCCCTACCGTTTTGTTCTCTCTCTTTCTTCGGGCCTAATTTCGGGAGCCGTTCGGAGGAGGAGGAGCAGTCTCTGTGAGTATAAAAACCTAACGGAAACTTCCTGTTTTCCAGTTTTTCCCCCAAAAGTGACGTCAGAGGGAAGCTGTGATCTGAGTGGTTGATAGCAAATCTGCCCCAAATTAAAAAAAAAAACACAGCTAAACTCATAAACTTAAATTAAACTAATTAATTAATTAGTGATGGCTGGTCAGGTGATGTGCTTGAGCTGCTTGATGTGGGAGCTGGCAGATCCCATTGCGAGCTGCAGCGACCACATCTGCAGTAAGTGTTGGCTGCTCGAAGAGCTCCGGCTCAGAGTTGATGAGCTGGAGTCTGAGCTTCAAACACTGAGGCACATCCGGGAGGGGGAGACTTACCTGGACACTGTGTTTCAGGAGGCAGTCACACCTGTCAGAGTAAGTAGTTTAAATCCTGCCAGTGGCCAGGGACAGCAGGGTGTGACTGCAAGTCAGGCAGGTAAAGGGAACCAGCAGTCAGGAACTCAGGAGCCTCAGCCCTTGACTCTGTCCAACAGGTATGAGGCACTTGCTCCCTGTGTGGATGGCGAACAGGGCTGCAGGAAGGATGAGTCAGCTGACCAAGGCACCATGGTTCAGCAGGCCATTCAAGGGGAGGGAGTAAATAGGCAAGTTGTAGTTGTAGGGGATTCTATTATCAGGGGGATAGATAGTATCCTTTGTGAGCAGGATAAAGAGTCCCGCATGGTATGTTGCCTGCCCGGTGCTAGGGTGCGGGACATCTCTGACCGGCTTGAAAGGATACTGGAGAGGGAGGGGGAGGATCCAGTTGTTGTGGTCCATGTCGGTACCAACAACATAGGCAAGTCTAGGAAAGAGGACCTGTTTAGAGATTATAAAGAGCTAGGATTCAAATTTAAAAAAACAGGTCCTCAAGGGTCATAATCTCCGGATTACTGCCCGAGCCACGTGCAAATTGGCATAGGGAGGCAAGAATAAGGGAAGTTAACACGTGGCTGAAAGAGTGGTGTGGGAAAGAGGGGTTCCTTTTCATGGGACACTGGCATCAGTTTTGGGACGGGGGGGACCTATACCGTTGGGATGGTCTCCACCTGAACCGAGCTGGGACCAGTGTTCTGGCTAAAAGAATAAATAGGGTGGTCAATAGGACTTTAAACTAAAGATTGGGGGGGAAGGGAAAGTCAGGGAACCAAGAGGTGAAGTAATCAGTGGGAAGCGTAGCTGCTTAGGAATACAAAAAAGCACGAAAAGACAAAACTCAGGAGAGGTTACGATAGTCCCCATCCCACAAAATATGACACAGTGTATGGAAAGGCTCAGTAAACCAAGGTCCACCACACTAAGAAAACAAAAAGGGACGGTCAATAGAGAATTAAAGGTGCTATATTTAAATGCGCGCAGTGTACGGAACAAGGTAGATGAGCTTGTGGCCCAGATTGTGACTGGCAGGTATGATGTGGTAGGCATCACAGAGACATGGTTGCAGGGGGTTCAGGACTGGCATTTAAACATCCAGGGATTCACAACCTATCGAAAAGACAGGGAGGTGGGCAGAGGGGGCGGGGTTGCCTTGTTAATTAGGAATGAAATTAAATCAATAGCACTAAATGACATAGGGACAGATGATGTGGAGTCTGTGTGGGTAGAGTTGAGGAACCACAAAGGCAAAAAAAACATAATGGGAGTTATGTACAGGCCTCCTAACAGTGGTCAGGACCGGGGGCACAAAATGCACCACGAAATAGAAAGTGCATGTCAGAAAGGCAAGGTCACAGTGATCATGGGGGACTTCAATATGCAGGTGGACAGGGTAAATAATGCTGCCAGTGGACCCAAGGAAAGGGAATTCATTGAATGTTTACAGGAGGGCTTTTTGGAACAGCTTGTGATGGAGCCCACGAGGGAACAGGCCATTCTGGACTTAGTGTTATGTAATGAGCCAGACTTGATTAAAGATCTTAAAGTAAGGGAGCACTTAGGAGGCAGTGATCATAATATGGTAGAATTTAATCTCCAATTTGAAAGAAAGAAGGTAGAATCAGATGTAAAGGTGTTACAGTTAAATAAAGGTAACTACAGGGGCATGAGGGAGGAACTGACAAAAATCAACTGGGAGCAGAGCCTAGTGGGAAAGACAGTAGAACAGCAATGGCAGGAGTTTCTGGGAGTAATCGAGGACACATTGCAGAGGTTCATCCCAAAGAAAAGAAAGGTTATCAGAGGGGGGATTAGGCAGCCATGGCTGACAAAGGAAGTTAGGGAATGCATCAAAGCAAAAGAGAAAGCCTATAATGTGGCAAAGAGTAGCAGGAAGTCAGAAGATTGGGAAGGCTACAAAAACAAACAGAGGATAACAAAGAGAGAAATAAGGAAAGAGAGGATCAAATATGAAGGTAGGCTAGCCAGTAACATTAGGAATGATAGTAAAAGTTTCTTTAAATACATTAAAAACAAACGGGAGGCAAACGTTGACATTGGGCCGCTCCAAAATGACGCTGGTAATTTTGTGATGGGAGACAAGGAAATAGCTGAGGAACTAAATATGTACTTTGCGTCGGTCTTCACAGTAGAAGACATGAGTAATATCCCACCAATTCCGGAGAGTCAGGGAGCAGAGTTGAATATGGTAGCCATCACAAAGGAGAAAGTGCTAGAGAAACTAAGAGGTCTAAAAATTGATAAATCTCCGGGCCCAGATGGACTACATCCTAGAGTTCTAAAGGAGATAGCTGAAGAAATAGTGGAGGCGTTAGTTATGATCTTTCAAAAGTCACTGGAGTCCGAGAAAGTCCCAGAGGATTGGAAAATCGCTGTTGGTTACAATCCTGTTCAAGAAGGGAACAAGGAAAAAGATGGAAAATTATAGGCCAATTAGCCTAACCTCGGTTGTTGGCAAGATTCTAGAATCCATTGTTAAGGATGAGATTTCTAAATTCTTGGAAGTGCAGGGTCAGATTAGGACAAGTCAGCATGGATTTAGTAAGGGGAGGTCGTGCCTGACAAACCTGTTAGAGTTCTTTGAAGAGGTAACAAATAGGTTAGACCAAGGAGAGCCAATGGATGTTATCTATCTTGACTTCCAAAAGGCCTTTGATAAGGTGCCTCACGGGAGACTGCTGAGTAAAATAAGGGCCCATGGTATTCGAGGCAAGGTACTAACATGGATTGACGATTGGCTGTCAGGCAGAAGGCAGAGAGTTGGGATAAAAGGTTCTTTTTCGGAATGGCAACCGGTGACGAGTGGTGTCCCGCAGGGTTCAGTGTTGGGGCCACAGCTGTTCTCTTTATATATTAACGATCTAGATGACGGGACTGGGGGCATTCTGGCTAAGTTTGCCGATGATATAAAGATAGGTGGAGGGGCAGGTAGTATGGAGGAGGTGGGGAGGCTGCAGAAAGATTTAGACAGTTTAGGAGAGTGGTCCAAGAAATGGCTGATGAAATTCAACGTGGGCAAGTGCGAGGTCTTGCACTTTGGAAAAAAGAATAGAGGCATGGACTATTTTCTAAACGGTGACAAAATTCATAATGCTGAAGTGCAAAGGGACTTGGGAGTCCTAGTCCAGGATTCTCTAAAGGTAAACTTGCAGGTTGAGTCCGTAATTAAGAAAGCAAATGCAATGTTGTCATTCATCTCAAGAGGCTTGGAATATAAAAGCAGGGATGTACTTCTGAAGCTTTATAAAGCATTAGTTAGGCCCCATTTAGAATACTGTGAGCAATTTTGGGCCCCACACCTCAGGAAGGACATACTGGCACTGGAGCGGGTCCAGCGGAGATTCACACGGATGATCCCAGGAATGGTAGGCCTAACATACGATGAACGTCTGAGGATCCTGGGATTATATTCATTGGAGTTTAGGAGGTTGAGGGGAGATCTAATAGAAACTTACAAGATAATGAATGGCTTAGATAGGGTGGATGTAGGGAAGTTGTTTCCATTAGCAGGGGAGACTAGGACCCGGGGGCACAGCTTTAGAATAAAAGGGAGTCACTTTAGAACAGAGATGAGGAGAAATTTCTTCAGCCAGAGAGTGGTGGGTCTCTGGAATTCATTGCCACAGAGGGCGGTGGAGGCCGGGACGTTGAGTGTCTTTAAGACAGAAGTTGATAAATTCTTGATTTCTCGAGGAATTAAGGGCTATGGAGAGAGAGCGGGTAAATGGAGTTGAAATCAGCCATGATTGAATGGCGGAGTGGACTCGATGGGCCGAATGGCCTTACTTCCACTCCTATGTCTTATGGTCCTATGGTCTTATGGAGGCAGGGAGGTGAGCGAGTGAATTCCACCGCTTCAGGGTGAGGCAGCTGAAGGCGGGATCAGCCTTTGATGGAGCCAAGGAAATTGGGGTTGACCAAGAGGCCAGAGCTGGAGCAGAGCAGGGATCTCGAAGAATGGTGGGGCTGGATAGATAAAATGTGGAAAATGAGATTCATTCCACTTGTCAGTCCGACTGGGCCAAAGAGTGAGGCTGGAGGAGAGAGGGGGGTGGGGTGGGGGTGGGGGGGGGGTGCATCTTGCTGCTGCTACCTCCCGATTGATTCCATCTGCCACCTGGGCAGCAGCTGTCGTGGGCCCCTCATTTCCTTCTGAGGCTAGCTGCCGATGTTTACTGAGGCTCCCTGTCTGCTGTGGGGCCCTGGCGCGGCACCTCGCAAACCACACTCACAGCTGCTGGTTCGATTCACTACACGGCCAGGATTGATTTCAAATAGACTCCGGGAGGCCAGTCCTACCAATTACTGCTTCCTGCTGTAAATCAGCCAGCCATTATGGGCAGCCCGAATGCACAAGTGGATAGCACTGTGGCTTCACAGCGCCAGGGTCCCAGGTTCGATTCCCCGCTGGGTCACTGTCTGTGCAGAGTCTGCACGTTCTCCCCGTGTGTCCGTGGGTTTCCTCCAGGTGCTCCGGTTTTCTCCCACAGTCCAAAGACGTGCAGGTTAGGTGGATTAGCCATGCTAAATTGCCCTTAGTGACCAAAAAGGTTAGGAGGGGTTATTGGGTTACAGGGATAGGGTGGAAGTGAGGGCTTACGTGGGTCGGTGCAGACTCGATGGGCTGAATGGCCTCCTTCTGCACTGTATGTTCTATTTTCACAGTAACTTCATTGCAACGTTAATGTAAGCCTACATGTGACAGTAATAAAGATTTATTTTTTTTAAAGAAAATGTTATTAAGGCCCCCCCCCCCCCCCCACCACCACCCAGGACAAAACCCCAGCCAACATGGCTCACACAAACAGTGCCACCTTCCTAAACCACCCCTCCGTTGGTTCTCCTGCTGTTACTCATCTCCTCATCTCTCTCATGCCTCCCCTTACCCTGCCCCCCGCCTTTTTTTTTTAAATAATATTTTATTGAAAATTTTTGGTCAACCAACACAGTACATTGTGCATCCTTTACACAACATTGTAACAATACAGATAATAATGACCTTTTTTAAATTTAAACAAAAACAACAACAAATAAATAAATATTAAATAACAAAAAATAAAAACTAGCCCTAATTGGCAACTGCCTTGTCTCAGGCCACCCCCCCCCCCCATCCCCCCCCATCCCTCCCCCCCCCCCCCCCCCAAGTCCTGGGCCGCTGCTGCTGCCTTCTTTGTTCTCCCCTATCTATCTTTCCGCAAGATATTCGACGAACGGTTGCCACCGCCTAGTAAACCCTTGAGCCGACCCCCTTAGGACGAACTTAATCCGCTCTAACTTTATGAACCCCGCCATATCATTTATCCAGGTCTCCACCCCCGGGGGCTTGGCTTCTTTCCACATTAGCAATATTCTGCGCCGGGCTACTAGGGACGCAAAGGCCAAAACATCGGCCTCTTTCGCCTCCTGCACTCCCGGCTCTTGTGCAACCCCAAATATAGCCAACCCCCAGCTTGGTTCGACCCGGACTCCTACTACTTTCGAAAGCACCTTTGTCACCCCCATCCAAAACCCCTGTAGTGCCGGGCATGACCAAAACATATGGGTATGATTCGCTGGGCTTCTCGAGCACCTCGCACACCTATCCTCCACCCCAAAAAATTTACTGAGCCGTGTTCCAGTCATATGTGCCCTGTGTAATACCTTAAACTGAATCAGGCTTAGCCTGGCGCACGAGGACGACGAGTTTACCCTGTTTAGGGCATCTGCCCACATCCCCTCCTCAATCTCCTCCCCTAGCTCTTCTTCCCATTTCCCTTTTAGTTCGTCCATCATAGTCTCCCCTTCGTCTCTCATTTCCCTATATATATCCGATACCTTACCGTCCCCCACCCATTTCTTTGAGATGACTCTGTCCTGCACCTCTTGTGTCGGGAGCTGCGGGAATTCCCTCACCTGCTGCCTCGCAAAAGCCCTCAATTGCATGTACCTGAATGCATTCCCTTGGGGCAACCCATATTTCTCGGTCAGCGCTCCCAGACTCGCAAACTTCCCATCCACAAATAGATCTTTCAATTGCGTTATACCTGCTCTTTGCCACATTCCATATCCCCCATCCATTCCCCCCGGGGCAAACCTATGGTTGTTTCTTATCGGGGACCCCCCCAGTGCTCCGGTCTTTCCCCTATGCCGTCTCCACTGTCCCCAAATCTTCAGTGTAGCTACCACCACCGGACTCGTGGTATAGTTCCTTGGTGAGAACGGCAATGGGGCTGTCACCATAGCCTGCAGGCTGGTCCCCCTACAGGACGCCCTCTCTAATCTCTTCCACGCCGCTCCTTCCTCCTCTCCCATCCACTTACTCACCATTGAAATATTAGCGGCCCAATAATACTCACTTAGGCTCGGTAGTGCCAGCCCCCCCCCTATCCCTACTACGCTGTAAGAATCCCTTCCTCACTCTCGGAGTCTTCCCGGCCCAAACAAAACCCATGATACTCTTTTCTATCCTTTTGAAAAAAGCCTTCGTGATCACCACCGGGAGACACTGAAACACAAAAAGGAATCTCGGGAGGACCACCATCTTAACTGCCTGCACCCTCCCTGCCATTGACAATGCTACCATATCCCATCTCTTGAAATCTTCCTCCATCTGTTCCACCAACCGCGTCAAATTTAGCCTGTGCAATGTGCCCCAATTCTTAGCTATCTGGATCCCCAGGTAACGAAAGTCTCTTGTTACCTTCCTCAACGGTAGATCTTCTATTTCTCTACTCTGCTCCCCTGGATGCACCACAAACAGCTCACTCTTTCCCATGTTCAATTTATACCCTGAAAAATCCCCAAACTCCCCAAGTATCCGCATTATTTCTGGCATCCCCTCCGCTGGATCCGCCACATATAGTAGCAGATCATCGGCATATAAAGATACCCGGTGTTCTTCTCCTCCCCTAAGTATTCCCCTCCATCCCTTGGAACCTCTCAGCGCTATCGCCAGGGGCTCAATCGCCAGTGCAAACAGTAATGGGGACAGAGGACATCCCTGCCTTGTCCCTCTATGGAGCCGAAAATATGCCGATCCCCGTCCATTCGTGACCACACTCGCCACTGGGGCCCTATACAACAGCTGCACCCATCTAACATACCCCTCTCCGAACCCAAATCTCCTCAACACCTCCCACAGATAATCCCACTCCACTCTATCAAATGCTTTCTCGGCATCCATCGCCACTACTATCTCCGTTTCACCCTCTGGTGGGGCCATCATCATTACCCCTAACAACCTCCGTATGTTCGTGTTCAGCTGTCTCCCCTTCACAAACCCAGTTTGGTCCTCATGAACCACCCCCGGGACACATTCCTCTATTCTCATTGCCATTACCTTGGCCAAGACCTTGGCATCTACATTGAGGAGGGAGATTGGTCTGTAGGACCCGCATTGTAGCGGATCCTTTTCCTTCTTTAAAAGAAGCGATATCGTTGCTTCTGACATAGTCGGGGGCAGTTGTCCCCTTTCCTTTGCCTCATTGAAGGTCCTCGTCAGTAGCGGGGCGAGCAAGTCCAAATATTTTCTGTAAAATTCAACTGGGAATCCGTCCGGTCCCGGGGCCTTTCCCGTCTGCATGTTCCTAATTCCTTTCACCACTTCTTCTACCGTGATCTGTGCTCCCAATCCCATCCTTTCCTGCTCTTCCACCTTGGGAATTTCCAGCCGATCCAAAAACTCCATCATTCTCTCCCTCCCATCCGGGGGTTGAGCTTCATACAATTTTTTATAAAATGTCTTAAACACTTCATTCACTCTCTCCGCTCCCCGCTCCGTCTCTCCATCTTCGTCTCTCACCCCCCCTATTTCCCTCGCTGCTCCCCTTTTCCTCAATTGGTGTGCCAGCAATCTGCTCGCCTTCTCTCCATATTCATACTGTACACCCTGCGCCTTCCTCCATTGTGCCTCTGCAGTGCCTGTGGTCAGCAAGTCAAATTCCACATGCAGCCTTTGCCTTTCCCTATACAGTCCCTCCTCCGGTGCCTCCGCATACTGTCTGTCCACCCTCAAAAGTTCTTGCAACAACCGCTCCCGTTCCTTACTCTCCTGCTTCCCTTTATGTGTCCTTATTGATATCAGCTCCCCCCTAACCACCGCCTTCAACGCCTCCCAGACCACTCCCACCTGAACCTCCCCATTGTCATTGAGTTCCAAGTACTTTTCAATGCATCCCCTCACCCTTAAGCACACCCCCTCATCCGCCATTAGTCCCATATCCATTCTCCAGGGTGGACGCCCTCTTGTTTCCTCCCCTATCTCCAAGTCTACCCAGTGTGGGGCATGATCCGAAATGGCTGTAGCCGTATATTCCGTTCCCCTCACCCTCGGGATCAATGCCCTACCCAACACAAAAAAGTCTATGCGTGAATAGACTTTATGGACATAGGAGAAAAACGAGAACTCCTTAGTCCTAGGTCTACTGAATCTCCACGGGTCCACCCCTCCCATCTGCTCCATAAAATCCTTAAGCACCTTGGCTGCTGCCGGCCTCCTACCAGTCCTGGACTTCGACCTATCCAGCCTTGGTTCCAACACCGTGTTAAAGTCTCCCCCCATTATCAGCTTTCCGGTCTCTAGGTCTGGGATGCGTCCTAGCATTCGCCTCATAAAATTGGCATCGTCCCAATTCGGGGCATACACGTTTACCAACACCACCATCTCTCCCTGTAATTTGCCACTCACCATCACGTATCTGCCCCCGTTATCCGCCACTATAGTCTTTGCCTCGAACATTACCCGCTTCCCCACTAATATAGCCACCCCCCTGTTTTTCGCATCCAGCCCCGAATGGAACACCTGCCCTACCCATCCTTTGCGCAACCTAACCTGATCTATCAGTTTCAGGTGCGTTTCCTGTAACATGACCACATCTGCTTTAAGTTTCTTAAGGTGTGCGAGTACTCGTGCCCTCTTTATCGGCCCGTTAAGCCCCCTCACGTTCCACGTGATCAGCCGAGTTGGGGGGCTTCCCATCCCCCCCCCCCTGCCGGTTAGCCATCATCTTTTTCCAGCTTCTCGCCCAGTTCCCACGCGGCTATATTTCTCCCAGACGGTGCCCCCCCGCCCATCCTTTCCCGCACCCACTCCCCCCTTTCCCCAGCAGCAGCAACCCAGTAATTCCCCCTCCCCCCCCCCCCCCCGCTAGACCCCCCGCTAGCGTAATTACTCCCCCCATGTTGCTCCCAGAAGTCAGCAAACTCTGGCTGACCTCGGCTTCCCCCCGTGATCACGGCTCGCCCCGTGCGGCGCCCCCTCCTTCCTGCTTCTCTATTCCCGCCATAATTATCATAGCGCGGGAACCAAGCCCGCGCCTCTCCCTCGGCCCCGCCTCCCATGGCCAACGCCCCATCTCCTCTCCCTCCCCACCTCCCCCCATCACCACCTGTGGGAGAAAGAAAAGTTACCATACCGCAGGATTAATCATACAATCCCTCTTCGCCCCCCCCCCACTCGTCCCACCACTTTGTCCAAACGTTCATTTTCGTAGTCCAATCATTCCAATTTTTCTCCTACAATAAAAGTCCACGCTTCATCCGCCGTCTCAAAGTAGTGGTGCCTCCCTTGATATGTGACCCACAGTCTTGCCGGTTGCAGCATTCCAAACTTTATCTTTTTTTTGTGAAGTACCGCTTTGGCCCGATTAAAGCTCGCCCTCCTTCTCGCCACCTCCGCACTCCAATCTTGATAGACGCGGATCACCGCGTTCTCCCATTTACTACACCGAGTTTTCTTCGCCCATCTAAGGACCATTTCTCTATCCTTAAAACGGAGAAATCTCACCACTATGGCTCTGGGAGCTTCTCCTGCTCTCGGTCCTCGCACCATAACTCGGTATGCTCCCTCCACCTCCAACGGACCCGTCGGGGCCTCCACTCCCATTAACGAGTGCAGCATCGTGCTCACATATGCCCCGACGTCCGCCCCCTCCACACCTTCAGGAAGGCCAAGAATCCTCAAGTTGTTCCTCCTTGCGTTATTTTCCAGTGCCTCCAACCTCTCCACGATCGTTTCTGGTGTGCCTCCTGTATCTCCGACTTCACCACCAGGCCCTGTATGTCGTTTTCATTCTCTGCTGCTTTCGCCTTCACGACCCGAAGCTCCTGCTCCTGGGTCTTTTGTTCCTCTTTCAGCCCTTCAATCGCCTGTAATATCGGGGCCAACAACTCTTTCTTCATTTCCTTTTTTATCTCCTCCACGCAGCGTTTCAAAAACTCTTGTTGTTCAGGGCCCCATATGAAACTGCCACCTTCCGACGCCATCTTGGTTTCTGCTTGCCTTCCTTGCCGTTGTTCCAAAGGATCCGCTGCAATCCGGCCACTTTCCTCTCCTTTTTCCATCCGTATCCAGGGGGGATTCCCTTCTGGTTTACCGCACGGTGTTTTCAGCCGTTAAAATTGCCGTTGGGGCTCCTATCAAGAGCCCAAAAGTCCGTTTCACAGGGAGCTGCCGAAACGTGCGACTCAGCTGGTCATCGCCGCACCCGGAAGCCCTGCCCCCCGCCTTTTGCTAACGGTTTAATTCTTCTCGAAGAAGTCGATGAACGGCTGCCGCCTCCGAGCAAACCCCTGCAATGAACCCCTCCAGGTTAATATAATTTTCTCGAGTCTGAGAAACCCCGCCATGTCGCTAACCCACACCCCGACTTCGGGGGCTCCGAGTCCCTCCACCCGAGTAAGATCCATCTCCGGGCCACCAGGGAGGCAAAGGCCAAGGTGTCTTCCGACACGCCGAAGACCGCCACCTCTGGACTCGGCACCGCCCTCACTTGTAAGACCTCTGACATGGCGTCAGCAAACCCCTGCTAGAAACCCCTCGGCCTCGGACACGCTCAAAACATATGGACATGTTCAGCAGGACCCCCCCGCACAGCGACCGTTCACCTCCTCAAAGAACCTACTCACCTGGGCCACAGTCACGTAATAAAGATTATTATTAAACATCATTATTCTTGATCTTGGCAACTTAGCATATTTGGAGAGCTGGCTGCAAGACACACAATGGATCAGTGTCTCATGGCTTCTTCAGTGAAAAGTGGAAGGGATTGCTGGAGATGGTGGACCAGGGAGGCAGCGCAGTGCTTTCCCTGGGGGGCCTTTCTGAGTCGCTGAGGTTGACTCTTGTCGTCAGGCTCAACCCGGTTGTCCAGTGATTATCTTGCGTCGCTTGCTGCACTGACAGTGGAGAGCTCAAGCTGGAGGTTGGGCCTGTGGAGCCCCCAGTTCCCCTCATCCCAAAAGGTGAGGCCAACTAGTCCCGCCCCTGGAACAGAGGACAGTGGCGCACTGGGAAAGTACCGAGGTTGTGCAGGCTGATCGATAGGCGCAAGCAGCAGCTAACGAGCCACTTGACTGGCCTTAAAGGTGCAACGGTGTGGTATCAGGAAGACGAGACCCAATTCAAGGGTCAGGGTGAAGAGCATGGGGAACAGGGTCATGCATTAATAGGGGGCTCCACATGGAGGAGAGATGGAGAGAGGGACATCCTGCATTGCAGAATGGTGTTTATTTCAATAATGGAGCATGTGCTCCAGGTGCATTCTGGAGATTTCCTTTAAGTTACCTATATATTAGGACCTTATTAAATCTTGTGAACAGTGTGCACCAGACTATGGGTACTGTCAGCACATGAGGCTTGTATTATGGAGTGTTGTGTGCTAGAGGCAACTAATAGGGCTCAGAACCCAATAATGCGAAAGCACCTAAGCCTGCGAAGCTGCAGCACTTTGGATGTTGCGCACTACATAGTCAGCACCCATGTGTCTTTGCTGCACAGGATCAGGTTTGGCCTACAGCCTGTGCTGGGTTAGCTCATTTCCAGTGGCATTGCACCAACAGGTTCTCACGCCTCTGACTCATACAGGGGGCAATTTGTCCAGGCTCCTCTGTTTCACCGCCGCCTGACTGGAAATTCACGTGAGGGTGTTCAATAAGGTGAGAACAGAAAGGAATCCAGTTGTGAATCCTCCTGTGTCCAGATCAAGACAGCCGAATGCAGACAGATTCTGGATTGTACTTGAGGTACCTCTCCTCGTCAAGATGCCGACACTTTCAAAGTTGGAGTGGGGTGCCTCTATTTTGAAGCCCCCCTCTCCCTCACTTACCTTCCATTTTAACCTGCTGCTCCATTCACGCCGGAAAGCCTGTGGCCCTCCTGTTTTGAGAGCTTGCTCCCTAGCTGTTATTCAGCCACTCTGAAGAAAACCTCGACACAGCGCGTGCCTCTTTCCCCCTCTCCCATTTGAGCCTGACCATGGAGTTCAGGTGCATGCAGGGACAATCCAGCCCCCAGTACCAACGCTTAGCTTGGAAATCAAGTTAAGTCCAAATAAGTCCAGATGAAGCATAGCCAAAAGGAAGGTGAGAAAGATTTCAAGGCACCTGTCCAATATTGGCATATTGTTGGTGTTCATGGACTAGTTGGCTGTTTCCCATGGCTCGATGTCACCTGAAGCCTTGGCTGTCCCTTCCCAGTGTTGAGTTGGCCGCGTGTCACAGTGTAAGTTAACCGGGGTCCAAACGTAACAAAAATGTAATTGCCGATGACTTCATCTGATCGCGCACTGGCCTGGGAGATAAACTGGATTTCATCTGTCAGAGAATACATCTTTATCATTCGCCTCGCTCAGCGTTGCATGATTGGACCGCATCATCCACTGTTCCTGATTTAAATCGTAGGAAGAATTGGGTTCATGGAAATCCGAACAGAAGTTTCCTGGAAAGCTATGACTAGTTGGAGTTTTCTCTCCTGTTTCTCTCTCTCACCTATGTATTTGATCTCAAACCCAAATCCCGGAATAAAGCCTATTTTTAAGATAATGTGGAACATGGCCTTCAATCAAAACAGTCAAACAGTTCACTGGACAAAATGCATAGTCATGTCAATTTGATTGAAGAATTTTGGCGGCCATTATTGTATTTTGGCAGTGGCTCAGATAATATGGAGGAGGGGGGGCTCTACAATTCCTCTCTGGTTTCTAAAGAAGCTAAGGTCCATCCGTATCAGGGCAAAACTTAAGGGCAAAGGAGACAAGAGTGGGACAACAGGTCACAAAACTGGAATTAGCACCACTTGACAAATGACCCAAAAGTGTGAGAAACGGAGAGATATTTGGACTCCGTTCACAAGGCCCAAGTTCAAATCACTGAAGATATTGCTCAGGTGAAGCTGCTTTCAGCATTTTGCACCTTGGCCAACCTACTGAGAGGAACACGGAGCCTCGGTGAGGGAGGGGAGATATGACAGGGAATAGTTTAAACTGACAGGATTATTCCCACCCTGCGCGTACCCACTGTGGAGGGCCTCTGGCACATTTCTGATTTTAATCATTCCACTGTCGGCGGCTACGCTTTCAGCTGCCTGGGGCCTAGGCTCTGGCGTTCCCTCTCTGCCTCTCTCCCTTTATAAATGCTCTCATCGGCTGACATTCCTGGTCAGTGTTTCTAACATGGTTCTGATGTGGGTTGGTTGAAAAGGCTCCTGTGAAGTGCCTCGGGATGTGTCACAATGACAAAGAGCACTTTATGAATACCAGATATTGTTGTTTGCCTTTGGGGCTTTTCATATTACTTTCCTGATGTTGTCAGAGATGCAGTAGCATGCCAATATTCTGAACTTGCCCCAAGTTGTGTTGTCAGTTTATTTGCAAATAGTGCGCTTCATAGGAAAATGTGCATGCAAAGTATCAGTGACAGGTTGTGTAGACAATGTAATTGTGTCATGCATTTGTCATTCGTTGACATTAATGCATGCAAAACATACATGGGGCAGTGTGGCCATTACACGCTGGGATAATACCATGCACCATAGTGCCTATATAACTGCCCCGGGGCAGCAGTTAAACCGGACGGAATAAGGCCCATCTTTATTTAGCACCTTTTGATGACCTCAGGATGTCCCAGTCCAGCCAATGAAATAAGTGTAGTCGCTGTTGTAAAGTGGGAAATGCAGCAATTGATTTGTGGACTGCAGATTCTTGCAAAGAGCAATGTGATAACCTTTCAGCCTATTTCATTAGTGATCATTGAAGGATAAATATTGGCCACTATATCGAGATAATTCCCCTGCTCTTCTTGCAAATATTGCCATGGGATTGTTTACTCTCTGAGGGAGCAGGCCAAACCTCGGTGTAAGGGCATGGGAGATGGGAATAGGCCCTTTGGAGCCTTCTCCACCATTCAATAAGATCATGGTGTTATGGGCCAGGGTTTCGAGAACCCCAAAGTGTATCATGGAGTTCACCTGACCCACAACATTTAATAGATTGTGGTATGGGGAGCACATGGCCCACTCTACAGGTGTGGTACAGCAGAAATGGAAAAGTACTTTTTAAAGCAAAACAATGTTTACTCTATGAACTCAAGTTAACCTTTTTAAAACATACAGTGAACATCTTAGCAACTATTAATTCAAATACAGCCCCCAAAGAATACAACACTAAGTTATCCAATCCGTAAGCTGTCCTTTTAACATCACAGAAGCACATTAGGTTTACATTCACGACTGAGAACATTTATAATTCTGAATTCACCAAATGATCAAGAGATAGTCTTTTGATGGCAGAGAGAACAGCAGTACACCTGCTTGGTCTGGCTGGCGTCAGCTCCAACACTGAAAACGAAACTAAAACACACCCTCCATCAAACATCCTAAAAGAAAGTAAAAAAAACTGACATCCCAGCTCCACCCGCTCTCTGACATCACTGCAGTAGTAAACACCCATTTCTTAAAAGTACTCCCAGTATAGATATTTATATACACACCCATTTATAAAGACCCATTTCTTAAAGGTACTCTCGCATGACTGGCTAATCAGATTGGGGTCTCAATCCCACTTTCCTGCCTATACCCAAACCTCAATTCCGTTGTTGATCTGAGATCTAACTCTGTCTTGAATATACAAAAGGACCCAGCCTCCACTCCAACAGTGCAACACTCCCTCATACCGTACTGAATGTCAGCCTAGACCTTTGCGCCCCACATGGGTTTTGAACCCACAACCTTTTGGCTCCGAGGTACAAGTGCTGCCCACTGACAACTGTGCAGCAGGTGCTGTGACCCAGGAAAATAACAGCCAGTTCTTCCTAGCCTCTGCTGGGAGAACTCTTTGTTTGCCCCATTACCTGAGAGAGGTGGGACTACGGGCTATTAAAAAAAAAGGCATAAAAGCAGGAATTGACAGCTTACTCTGGAGACTGGTACACATTTCTCCCTCCCAGCATCGTGGGAAACAGGGACCGGAAGAAGAAAGGGAGACAATCTTTTAAATCAATAGGAACAGCTTAAAGAACATGGTAAACATGGGGACCAATTTTAATCCAACTCCAAAACTGATTGGGTCTTTCAACCATCAATGACCTGCCTGAACCTGGCCATCCTCAATTTTAACCTGGCTTTTGGGGAGGTTGGAAAGGCCGACGTTTAAAGGCTGTGTGGTCCTTGTCTGTGCTGATCCAGGATTGGCCTATTCAACCACCACAGAACCCATCTCCCTGGAGTGAAAGCAAATCATCGTCGATGCTGAGGGACTGCCCACGAATAAGGGGGTCCTTTTTTAACCATGCGCATTGGAGGATCACTGAGGAATTGGAGATCCCTGAGAACCTAAGTCAACAGAGGCGAGGATCAGAAGCATGTGTCCATTCTAAGTATTGATGTGTTGGGTGCTCTGGATCCATGGAACACATACAGGCCACCAACACTTGAAATAGTGCAACACTATTTTATTAAGTTAGAAACTATTGAACATACTTTCACTGTGGGTTAACACGATGTTAGATTAAACTAAAGACCTATGCCTATCCTAACCAGTCTATGCACTCAGCACATGGTGAAGATCTGTGCTGTAAGCTGTAAGCTCTGTCCTGTAAGCTGTAAGCTCTGTCCTTCTAAGAGGCTGCATCCCGAATGAGCGGGAACTCTGATGCCCCCTGTCTTTATAGTGAGTGTGCTCTAACTGGTGATTGGCTGCGGTGTTGTGTGTGTTGATTGGGCCCACTGTGTGTCCATCAGTGTGTGTGTCTGCACCATGATATACTGGTGTATATTATGACAAGTATGACATTGACATTTCTTTGTAGAGCCAGAAGGAGCAGGAGTCTTCATCATGGTCCCACAAAGAATATTTAATCCTCCCCTGATCCAGACTCTCCTGGAGCCCCGCTGGTCCTCAGGCCCAGCCACAGTTTTGTGAAGCCGGCTGGTGTAAAGTTCTCAATACTCAAGCATGCCGGGCGGCATCCATGGAGAGACAAACACAATTAACATTTCAACACCGTTGACCCGAAACGTTAACTGGTTCTCTAAAAGGATTGAGTATTTGAAGCTTTTTTTCTTTTGTTTTTCTTTCTGTTTCCCAGTATCCGCAGTGTTTTACTTTAGAAGTTAAAATTCGCCATAGCGTTGATCAACTGCGGGCAAGCTGGGATCAAACTGAAGCCATTGGCTTTCCACCGGGGCCTCAGCGCCGTTCAGATCCCCACCCTGCACTCTAGTTTGAAAAGGGTACTGACTGGAAAAGCCGCCCCTTAGTCTAAATGTACTAATTCACTCCGGCCTTCCCACTGATTCCCTGGTCACTGTTTGCACGGACTCTGACCTTTGACAGCCAGTCGGGAAGCTGTCCGCCAGTCCAAATTGAAGACAATTGGAGTCATTTCTTTCCAATGCGTGTTGCTTCAAGATGCTGAGCGCCGCAGTCGCTCTGTTCTTCCTCTCTCCCTCTCTCCCTCCGTCTCCCTCTCTCTGTCTTCTGAGGAAGCAGAATTATTGACTTTGCACACACCAGCACCAGCAGCTGCTCTAGAGAAAGAAAAATTGAACCAGAATAAAAACAGCGTAATCTAAAAATACATAAGAGGTCACGCAGCATCCGCAAAGAGAATCAGATGAGTTGATTATTTTGTTAAAGGTAGATTAGCATCAGTGGGCCAGCAGGGGTGTCCTTGCCTCTGCATCCTGGACCAGCTGGGATTCGTCCACACGAGCATCGGTAACTTTGTGATAGGTTTCCACTCTGGGTAGGTTGATGCGGTCAACTTTTGAGGACACGTCTTGAGGACATATTTTGTCAGCGTCGGAACATTGGCCACACTTGGAAGCCTTGGTGGTAGTTGCTTTGAAGGTGCTTTGTAAATGGTGGACAGGCTTTGGGGAGTCGGGAGGTGAGTTACTTGCTGCACACGTCTCAGCTTCTGACCTCTTCTAGTCACAGTATTTAAATGGCTAGTCCAGTTCCGTTTCTGGTCAGTGGTAACTCCCAGGATGTTGATAGTTGGGGATGCAATGATTGTAACTACATTGAATGTTAAGGGGACGATGGTCAGATCCTTTCTTGTTGAAGACTTCCCGTACCAGCCTCCCCGAACAGGCGCCGGAATGTGGCGACTAGGGGCTTTTCACAGTAACTTCATTTGAAGCCTACTTGTGACAATAAGCCATTTCATTTCATTTTCATTTCAAGATGATCATTTCCTTGCACTTGTGTGTTGCGGATGTTACCAAATTTCACCTCTTTCCCCCGTCCTCCCTCCTCTTGGAGTTGCTGTTCCCTACTGGGATTTGCTCCCACACAAAGTACAGGCAACCCTTGTTCCAACGGCCTTTATTCATATGTGAACCTGGGCAGCGAGTGTCACAAGGCCATTCTGCCAGTCCAAATTGTGTACCGTCCCAATGTCTGCAAGTTCGCAATTTCCAGCTTGGGTGACGTGATCTGCGGAGCAGTTCTGTCTTTTTAATTGTCCACGTTTTCGGAGCCTAGATCAAACCCCCCTCAGTCCCCACAACCTACTGTCCTCTTCCAGTGCAGAGGCTGTACTGTGGCATCTGGACCTTCCCCACGTCCTCCAGTGGGGCAGTGGCGGTGTTCTTTCTTGCAATTCTTTTTTTTAATAACCTTTTCCAATTAAGCGGCAATTTAGCGTGGCCAAACCACCTACACTGCCAGTCTTTGGGTTGTGGGGGCGAAACCCATGCAAACACAGGGAGAATGTGCAAACTCCACACGGACAGTGACCCGGGGCCAGGATCGAACTCCGGTCCTCAGCGCTGTGAGGCAGCAGTGCTAACCACTGCGCCATCGTGCCACCAATACTCCTGAAAAGTCAACCAAGAGCTACTAATCCTTGGTGCCATGTGTATTCCTCCTTCACCTGTGGACGCCATGGGCACATTGGGCCTTTCTTTAATTCCGGTGCAAACGGATGGATTTTAAGCCATTTAAAATCTTGCTCATTCTCTCCCCCGGCCTCAAATTGAGACTAGATGTTTCCTCTGAGCTCAAGTATTGTCTGCGCTCTTATGTCAAGTATTTCGCTTTCCTCTCGCCAATCTCTAACACTCCAGGAAGCCCGAGTTCACACCACAATTGAAATATTGCTTTCACCTCTGGAACGGTTCATCCACCTTCTCCTCATGCACTGGGGTCGGATTCCAGCAACAGCTCACTGTCTCCTCGCCTGCAATCTCTCTATTTCTGATGCAAGCGTTTGTCTGTTTCTTTTGGTTGATGACACCGTGGCTTCAATTTGTCTGGCTTTCCGCTCTTGTTGGCCCTAGGCGGCACAGGGGTTAGCACTGCTGCCTCACAGCGCCAGGGACCCAGCTTTGATTTTGCCCTGTCGGTGTGGGGTCTGCACATTCCCCCCCCCCCCCCCCCCCCCCCCGGTGTCTGCGTGGGTTTCCTCCGGGTGCTCCAGCTTCCTCCCACAACCCAAAGGTGTTCAGGTTAGGTGGACTGTCCGTGCTAAATAGCCCCTTAGTGTTCAAAGGTTAGATGGGGTTGCGGGAATAGGGAGAGGTACTAGGTCTAGATGCCCTTTCAGAGGGTCGGTGCAGACTCGATGGGCTGAATGGCCTCCTTCGGCACTGGAAGAATCCTATCCTAAGTTTGAAATACGATGCTTAATCTGCACTGACATCAGAAACAACTGGATAGTCGTGCAGACGGTGGGACGACTCCACTGCACCTCACCCCCTAGTCTTTCTGCATTTTGAGCTTATAATAAATAGCCGGGCCAAGTGTTTAAAACCAGTCACTGCTTCCTGATTTACCTCATCAGCCTTTATGTTCAACTTGGTCTTGGGACTTGGGGCCTTTATCTTGTTTGTTTTTAATTTTAAAGATAAAATCAGCCTCACCGCCATTTTGTAATTGGAGTTCCTACATTGCATATTGCTTCGCTGCTTGAAGCATTAACCCGTTTGAATGTTATTAATAAATGCCTTAATTATGATAGCAGCCACACAATCCAATCTTCCTCTATCGCTGTCATTTCGACCTGTTCTAATTCATCATTTTGTCAAGAAGGTTAAATGATTCTTCAGTCTGGATCAGAAAGAAAGGGCCGTCATGGTGTGAACCCATCAGTGGAAAAAAGGTGAATTGTTGGCTCGCTATAAAGTACTGTTCTGCATTCCCCCCCACTCCCTTCAATATTTGAAACATCTTCTTTTAAGTTCCCCCGCACCCCCTTTCCAAACTAATCGGCAAACATTGCAGAAGCGAACAGCGCGCAGTTTAATTCGTCACGTGTCCCGACATCGGTCCCCATTCCCGAAGCTTGGGGCAGGACCGGTTTGGGAGGTGTGGGGTCGGGAGCCTGTCTCGCTGCAGCTGCTGCAGCCAGGAAGGGCCTCCAGGCTCGCCTGGACAACTGCCCACTCCAGCCCTCTGCTGGAGGGCCACCTCCAGGCAGTTAGAGCCGTTCGCCGTCAACTGAAGGCCAACTGGGAAAATCCCAGGGGGTGGAAGGAATCATGGAGCCAGCACATACAGTTCCTTGGTGGTGTTCCTAGCACCTGCACACCTTTTGATGCTGGCCCTGGTGGGGCTAAACATCCAACCCTTCAGCACAAAGGTCTAGACTGGCCACTGCAGCGTGGTACTGAGGGAGTGCTGCACTGCCGAGAGAGACATCAAACCAAGCCCATAGGTACGATTCTCCCAAAAGCGAATGAGCACATTTAGCCGCTCGTTTCCCGGCTCTCGCACCGGGCCTGATCAGGGAACGCGCAGCCGAGCGAGAGATCGGGACGCCATTTTTAAAGGCCCCCAATACGATCTCTAACCCCCCCCCCCCCCCGCGCTAGCCCGAATGCATGTAGGAGGGTCCCTCTGAACGCCCCCCCTCAACACCCATGTAGGGCAATCCTGGCTCGATCGCGGGCGCCGAAAAACAGTGCAAGTTTGGCACCTTGTCGCTGCCAACCCGGCACCCTGGCAGTGCCCGGGTACCCAGGTGGCACCAGCAGTGCCAAGGCACCACCCTGCCCAAAGGGCATGCAGCTGGGGGCTTCTGATCCCCTTGGAGACCCCCCACGAGTGACATTCCGGCTGGTCCCCGTTTGCGTGTCGCGACGTCTGGTGGGATAGAACGGGGGGGGGGGGGGGGGTTTGGATGTGTGATTTTCCGCTTATTGGCTGTGCCACCTCGGCCTCCCTTGTAGAGTCTAGTATCAGCGTTCTCTTGCTGAGGTTTGGAGGTGAACCATCGCTCAAATAGCCAAAGAGGATGGTCGTACAAAGGGATAGGACAATGGGCTGCGTGTCCATTCCAAAAGATGCTGGGTTGGTTTGACACGGGGTCCCCCCCAACTGCCCATTTGATTTTTGTTTCTGCTGTAAGATTCTTGCTCCTGTAACTTTTCAGTTTAACGAACCCCCACTGCCCAAGGGAAATCTGCTCCGTATTTACGATGCCCACATCTTGGCAGTACATGCTGGCATTGTAAACACCGTAGCTCAATGCCTGTGGTGTAAATCATAGGCAAAGGAGGAGGCCATTCAGCCCTCAAACCTGTACCGCAGATTCATCTATCTCCTCCCTCAGTTGCATATTCTTTCATAGCCAGCCAGCCAAAAACCCATCAAACCTCCCTTTTGACATTTGCAATTGATCCCTGGCCTCGGGGGTTTTTTTTTAGGGAGAAGAGAGTTCCACCACCCTTTGTGCAAAGGATTTATGACAATGACTTTGTCATATTTGACAACACTTTGTTTTGAGAAATGAAATAGCTGCAGTCCGACACAGGAGGAGGCCACTCGATCCATCTTGTCCATGCTGGCTCACGGTACAGCAACACAGTCTGCCCAATCTCCTGCTCCCCCACCCACCCCCCTGTCTTTGCCTGTAGCCGTGGGAAAATTATTTCCCTCAAACATCCACCCATTTGAAATCACAGATCATCCCTGTTTCCGCCACTCTTTTAGACAGTGAATTCCAGGTCATTACCAAATAAGAAGGCTTCACGGCACAGATGCCACTGTCGCCTTTTTGAAAGTTCCTTTGCAGGCTGAGGTTCTGTCGAAATCCAAATTACAGCTCTGCATTTCACTCGCACCACCGCATTCCAGCCCCAGCCTCGACCAGCTAGGCCGCAAATCTTTGGGAGAGAGCACCATCGATGCGTCCGGTACATATGGATGTGGTCTCTTATGCCGGATTGATGGAAAGTCGGAGAATGCAGAACACTCCACCCAGGGGCCAGGGTTTTTCCGGCTGTTTGTGGAGCGCGTTAGTGCGACTGCGCCCAGAATGCACTGCAGGAAGGACCCTGAATTGTCACCTCTCGGTGAAGGTGGACAATGCGGCCGCTTCCCCTCCTTCACAAATTGGGGCTCGGATCGGGGAAACCTGCGGGAAGATTTTATTCCCCCCCCCCCCGCTTGGGTTGTTGAAGCTGAACAAAACAAAAGCACGTCCCTTCATTGACTGTTTTTGGCTTGAGGTAATGTGTTTCTGCCAGCTTTCAAAAGTAGGGTGGTTAGTTCCTAATGGAATCATAGCTCGCGGCACAGAACTAGGCCACTTGTCTCACTGCGTTCACGAGGCTCAAAAATGATCCACCCAGTAAAATCCCACTGTGCAGCATTTGGTCCGTAGCCCCTGCAGGTTTCGGCACTTCAGGTGCAGTAAACAGACGCCTTTACACTGAGTTGAGGGTTTCTGCCCCTAATATCCTTTCAGGCAGTGAGTTCCAGACCCCCACAATCCTCCACGCCCCATCGTCACTGGTGTTCTTTGTGATTCAGGCTGGATGTTGTCGTGTTCACAAAGACCACAGAAGCCAAGTTCATTCATGAAGCTAACATTTATTTACACTACTTATTAAAGCTCGACCACTTACTCCTATAGTAAACAATAATCTAGTCATCTACAATCTACACTCAACTAACATTAGTCTCTACACGCTATCTATAACTGTACTCTGATCTCTCTCACTGTTCCTATGCTCTCCTCTCCAGCCTTCTCCCAGAAGTCTGTGAGTCAGTGCTTTATATAGTTCTGCATCCAGCTCCATCTAGTGGTTAATTATGATATGACCCTTTGTATTCTGAACGTTGCCCATAATGTCACAGTCACTGGCCCCCGCTGCTGAGGTAAATAGGCCTTTTCCATCCACTCTACCCAGGCCCCTCACAATTTTTCACATCTCATTCCAATTTCCCCTCAGCCCGCCCAGTTCCGAGCCTATCCAATCTGTCCCCATAGCTGCACTTTTCCCGTTCCGCGCAACATCCTCGTAAATCTCTTCTGTACTCTCTCAGCTGCAATTACATCCGTTGTGTCCCACCTCTTCCTCACCCCCTCCCCATGCAGGTAATCGAATGAGTCCCAGGGGACATACCCACCTTCCACAGAATGCTTGCTGCAGGCACTGGGGACCGTGGTTGGGGTCTTGGTTCTCTGCAATATGACGTTTCCCCCCAGCCTCAGGAATCATGTGTCGCACTCTCTCTGCCTGGCAGGAGATTTTTCTTGGACGCGTTTCCACAAACCGAACTCTCTGGCACGGCTCCACGATTTTCTTTTTTTTCTCCAGTTCTCCCGGGTCCCCTAACCTGTAATTGCTGAGAAAAGAACATTGCGCTCATAAGACCCCGGAGTGAGCTGGAGCTTGATTATCTCATGTGAGGGGCAGGCAAACAAACGTGCGAGCCTTTAACACAGGTAAAAACGCGTCGAGCCACTTGATTAATAAACTTTTGTGAGCGATGAGCTGTCTTCACAGCAGTGCTGCTCCAAACCATTATTTCTGTCTTGGCTCTTGTATCACAGTGAAGGCTTATTGCCGTGTGACTGACTGTCCATTAATTCCACAGTGTTCAGACAGAGTTATTTGTTAAAACCTGGACTCATTAGTGTCAAATCCGGTCTCTCGAGTCATCCCCTATTTTTTGGTTGCTGTTCTAGTGCGCTCCCTGTCCTGCCCGTGTAGAATTCGCCTTCTGCTTTTTTAAAAATAAATATTTTATTGAAAATTTTTGGTCAACCAACACAGTACATTATGCATCCTTTACACAATATTATAACAACACAAATAACAATGACCTATTTTATAAACAAAAAATGAATAAATAATAAATAACAACAATGAAAACTAACCCTAATTGGCAACTGCCTTATCACAAGTAACACTCTCCAAAAATATAATTTAACAGTCCAATATATAATTATCTGTCGCAACGACCTATACATATTATACAGTATATATTAACAACCCTGAGAGTCCTTCTGGTTCCTCCTCCCCCCCCCCCCCCCCCCCCCGATCCTGGGCTGCTGCTGCTGCCTTCTTTTTTCCATTCCCTCTATCTTTCTGCGACGTATTCGACGAACGGTTGCCACCGCCTGGTGAACCCTTGAGCCGACCCCCTTAGAACGAACTTAATCCGCTCTAGCTTTATAAACCCCGCCATGTCATTTATCCAGGTCTCCACCCCCGGGGGCTTGGCTTCTTTCCACATTAACAATATCCTGCGCCGGGCTACTAGGGACGCAAAGGCCAAAACATCGGCCTCTCTCGCCTCCTGCACTCCCGGCTCTTGTGCAACCCCAAATATAGCCAACCCCCAGCTTGGTTCGACCCGGACCCCCACTACTTTTGAAAGCACCTTTGTCACCCCCATCCAAAACCCCTGTAGTGCCGGGCATGACCAAAACATATGGGTATGATTCGCTGGGCTTCTCGAGCACCTCGCACACCTATCCTCCACCCCAAAAAATTTACTGAGCCGTGCTCGCCTTCTGCTTTTTAATGGAATGGGGCTAGTTTCATTGTGGCCCTCTGCTTGCTCATTTTAAAGTCATTTTTATTCATTGTACTCGCTCTCAAATTCGGCGGATGGCTTGAGGCAGTGAGAGCTTTCAAGATGTTAGGTAAGGGCATCGAGGTATATGGAGCTTAGACAGGTAAATGGAGTTGAGTTATGGATCAGCCAGGATTGTGTTTTTAAGAGTCGGAGCAGGCTCGATGGGCCAAAGGGCTTCTTCTGTACTGTATTTTCTGTGATTCTGTGATTGGTCGGCCACCTCCTGTTCCTATTTGCTCCTCTTCCTCGTTTGCTGGACTGCGGCCTCTTTGAAGTCAAACCCTAATTCCAGAGGCCCTTAATCATAAGGTGTGACGTACAAAAGGAGGGGGGGGGGCGATAGACTTATCTGTTCATGCTCCCGGTTCCCAGGCGCACCCGGCAGACAGGAAACTGGGCAGCAACACTTAACGCGAGGCTTCCCCCTCCCCATCGACGTTCCGAACGTTTGCTTTGTGGGTGGGACAAGCCCTTCGCCTGTGGTAAGGTGAAGGCTCAGTATCGAGATGCAGGTGAGGCAGGAGAAAAGTGTACCTGATTCCCTCACCTCCCATTCTCTCAGCGAGGGAGCCTGACCGAGCTTGGGGGGGGGGGGGGGGGGGGGGGTGCGCTTGCTGCCACCATTTAGTGAATGCAAATCCCCAAAGCCAAGCGATGGCTTTCACATTTGCTAGTTTAAGCTGATTAGTCCGACACTTAGTCGGTAGTGGCGACAATCCTCAGTAATGTGCTGCACTGTTTGTGCCTTTCCACAAGTGCAGAGGGGGTTTGTACTGAGGCCCCAGACGGTGGCTGCACAGAGACCCTGAACCACTCTCGCTGCGGTGGTTAAAAGCCGGCCATTCGGCAGATGGGGATAGCCACCAAGAACCTGTCTTCCCGTGTTCCCCATTCCTCGACCCGGAGGATCTCTGCCGGTGGATCTTGCTCAGGAAGGGTGTTCCATGTGGTTCGCCAGGGTGAACGGTGGGTTGAACGAGTCATCCTGGAGGGGGTAAGTGAGGTGCAGCACAGGCGGTTTCAAGCAGGTTGTGGGTTGTGGAAGTGTGGCAGAGCGATGTTTGTGAGGACAAGAAGTCGGGGCAGGTGGGGGGTTGGGTGGGGGGGGGGGGGGGGGGGGGGGCATTTGATGGGTAGATGAATTCCCCTCTGAATACAATCTTTAGGATTTGATGCCAGGCCTAGACGATCGCCGGGTATTCCGGCCTTTCCCGCTTATGGCATCATCCAGTCCCATCGATGGTGAACTCCTGCCATAGATCGCCCTACAGCGGAAAGTGGGACCAACGGTGAGCCCCATTGACAGTGGTGGGACTGGTAGGTCCCGTCACCGTCCAATGGCGGGCCACCTCGACTACCACAATATACGGCTGGGGGAGGGGCCTGGGATCCCGCCCATTTTTTTTTTCTAGCCTTGTCATAGGATTTGAACCCATCAGCACTGCGCCCTTTGATCTTCATTAACTCCTAGCCTGTGAGCTCCTCACCCCTCCCCACCCCTGTGATCTCCTCTAAACCTTTCAGATCTTTGCACTCCTCCAATTCTGACCTCTTATACATCTTCAGTATTTATAACACACTATTGCTGACCGCGCCTTCAGCTCTCGAGGTCCTAAGCTCTAGAATTCCTCAGGCCTTGGATGATTGTCTGCGCGGAGTTTGCACGTTCTCCCCGTGTCTGCGTGGGTTTCCTCCGGGTGCTCCGGTTTCCTCCCACAGTCCAAAGGTGTGCAGGTTAGGTGGATTGGCCATGATAAATTGCCCTTAATGTCCAGGGGCGTGCAGGTTAGCTGGGGTTACGGGCGGGGGAGTGGGCCTAAGTAGGGTGCTCTTTCAGAGGGTCAGCGCAGACTCGATGGGCCAAATGGCCACCTTCAGCACTGCAGGAATTCTAAGATTCCAGCAATGGAGTCAGATTGCTCTAGGTTGGACTGGGAGTTAGCCTCAAGAGAGTGAAAACTCACCCAGACCCCTCCCCCCCCCGACAGCTGTCCCGCCAGTGACCTACTGGAAACCTATATGAGGCTGGCATGTGGGGGCTCTGACACTCCTCTCTGTCGTGTTGGGTGTTCCGATGCACAAATGATCCAACACGGCTGTAGATGGTACAACTCTGTTTTATTGTCTTAACAACGACAACTACTAACTACTGGCTTGGGTACTTGCTTCACCAGCTAACCTGTGGACCCAGCCCTATCACTATCCTAGTGAGGCACTCAGCACATGGTCTATGTCTGAGTGGCGCGCTGTGAGCTCTGTGCTCTGAGCTATCTCCTGGTAGAATGAGCGGGAACTGTACCCTGTTTTATAGTCCGTATGCTCTCACTGGTGATTGGCTGCGATGTTATGTGTGTGCTGGTTGGTCCAACTGCCTGTCCATCAGTGCGTGTGTGATTGCACCATGTTATGTTAATGTGGATATCATGACACTCTCCACAGTCAGAAATCCCACGGACACTGATGGGAATTCCGCTAAATGAAAATTGGCCATCTGAGTAAGCTGTATCCCAGCTAATGACAAAACCAATTGGGGAAGGGAATTTACTGAACAAATACCAGAAGTGAAATGGTTAACATACTTGAGGCAGCTAGAACGGACAAGTTCACATTTGCATGGTTGCCACAGGGATGTCTGTGGACGCACACCTAACTTCCCTCTAACTCCAACACCATCTTGTATTCTGGATTTTTAATAATTCTTTCACGGGATGTGGGCATCCCTGGCTAGGCCAGCATTTATTGCCCATCCCTAATTGTCCCTTGAGAAGGTGGCAGTGGTTAACATTTAGATTGGAATCCAGTCAGGTTTGCAATGAGAAAAATGCAACTAAAACTTTCGCCCATGAACGTTTTGGGTGGGGCTGCAGTTTTGATTTGACGAATTTACTCCCCGCTGGTGAACAATAACAAGTTGCATTTATATAGCGCCATGTTGCTAATTTGCTCGTTTCTTAATTTGGCTCTGTTTAATTACGTTTGCTCAAGAGTCGCCAGGTATCTTTCGATACTGCCACAAGGTTCAAAACCGAATACTGATCAAAGACTTGATACACCAGTTAGTAAGTTCAAAAGCAATGCTCATTTATTTACACACAGTGAAATCTACTCATGCATAAAACTCTACAACCTAAACTATCACTATTACTAAAAGCCTATGCTTAGCTTCGGGCGCCCACTCAGTCAGAGGAACAATGGCCGTTGCTCGGTTCTGAGGCTGCTGGGTTGAGCTGTTTACAGGATAGCAACTAGGAGCGTCTATCTCGTAGCGTGCGTTGACTTGGAACTTACTTGGTCTGGAGTAGCTTTGGCGGGTCTCTCCTCGCTGAGAGCCAAGGCCAAGGGAGAGATCCTCTCTTGGGGAATCCTTTTTATACCAAAAGGGCTTCGCGCGCTTTTGGTCGGGCCTTGAACTTGGTCCCAATTAATTGGGCCATTTCCCAATCGTCCTTATCGATTTTCCTCCAATAGAGGGGTGGGTTCCCTGGTTGCTGGGCGTGTCCTAGGTGGCTGTTGGTTTGCTTTGTTTTTAGTCTCCTCTGGCGCCGGGATGTCTGTCTTAGCATTGTTTACCTAACTGTTGCCTTTTGTTCCCGGGGATGGCTCATTAGTATGTAGATGGTTCTGCAGTATCGGTCTTGTCTGAGAGCTACAGCTCTTATCAACAGACAGACCTTGCACCTGCTTGCTTTTTCGGTATTGTCCAATTTTCCCTGCATTCCCAGATGGCTACAGCCTTTAATGTGGTAAAACCGCCCACGGTGTTTCACAGGAGCGTTGTGATATTGGAGCAGGTGACCGAAAGCCTCGCAAAGAGGATTGTAAGGAATAGCTGAGAAGAGGAAAGGGAGAAACAGACTGGTTTAGGATGGAATTCAAGAGCGCAGGGTCTCGATAGTTGAAGGCGTGGCTCAAAGCGTGGCTGCCAACGACCAGGGTCGCTCAAGAGGTCAGAATTGAAGGCGCGCAGATCTGTGGGAGGGTTGTAGGGCTCGCGGTGGTGCGGAGATAGGGTCGGGCTAGGCCATTGAAATCAAGAATGGGAATTTGAAATTGAGGCTTTTTTTTAACCAAATTATTGCCGTTCCAGGTGAATGGATATATTTTTAAAAAAATGTTTTTATCCCATCCTTAAAAGTTACAAAGCCAAGGTGCAGAGTGGACGGGGCAAACCCTTTATCTCATCGTTTGTTCCTAAAACCAACTCAAATTCAATTTGAATCCATTTCATGGTCTCCCCAAGAGAGACGTACAAGATTCAAGCTGGCAAGAAAAAGCATTGCACCTCATCTTGGGCTTGACCCGGCTCTTGAACTTGGCCAAAAGGCTGAGAAGCGATAGGTGAATGGATATATTGACGGGGTGAGATGTAAATGGGCGGCATGGTATCACAGTGGTTAGCACAGTTGCTTCGCAGCTCCAGGGTACCAGGTTTGATTCCTGGCTTGGGTCACTGTCTGTGCGGAGTCTGCACGTTCTCCCCGTGCGTGCGCAGGTTTCCTCCGGGTGCTCCGGTTTCCTCCCACAGTCCAAAGATGTGCAGGTGGATTGGCCATGATAAATTGTCCCTTAGTGTCCAAAAACGTTAGATGGGGTTACGGGGATAGGGTGGAGGTGTGGGCTTAGGTCGGGTGATCTTTCCATGGGCCTGTGCAGACTCAATGGGCCGAATGTCCTCCTTCTGCACTGTAAATTCTATGATCTATGAAATGGGTGGAAGGAGGCTGGTGTGGAGATCAGACCAGACGGGCCGAATGGCCTGTTTATGTGTTGTAATTCTATGTAATGACACCTGTGCAGCATTCCCAGTAATGTCTACTTTGGGGATAACTGGGAAATTGTACGTTTAATTGATCAGGTGTTCTGAGTCTCCCTTCCCTGCGAGTGAAATAAATTCATTTGTTGGTTGAGAGCTGGTGCTTTTTTTAGCTGCCTCATGAAGTGATCTTTCACATCAGGGGCAGGTGAATAATGAGAGTTCACACATCTGTGAATTATCGCTGAATGGTGGGCAGCAATGTGCAGCTTCCTGGGGTTAATCTAAAAGGTGCCGCAAGATTGCCGGGACCGTTCATTCCCACGGGATCGACGTACCGCTTCGCCGACGATGGAGGTTCGACAGCCTCTAACCGCTCTGAGTTAAAGGGGAAGGAACGACAGGAGCACCGCATGGCAGTTGGGGAAGCATTGAAAGCAGTCATCAGAGTATGGTTTGAGTGAGGTGAAATTCTCTTTCAATCGATCTGTGCATTAAGGTGAGCATTAAACTATCACACAGATCCGTGAGCGGAGAATTCACCTTCGTGTGCTGCCCGATTAACTCTTAACCAGTAACATTAAAATCAGATTAAATGGTCATTTTCCAAACTCTTTCTTCTGTTCACGTGTTTGTCCGTGTGGCACAGTGCCAATATTTCAACAGTAACCTAATTGACTAGGAAGCACTTGTGATGTTTCTGAGAAATGTGAGTTGGTGCAATATAAATGCAAGTTTTATTTGGATTGGATTGGATTTGTTTATTGTCACGTGTACCGAGGTACAGTGAAAGGTATATTTCTGCGAGCAGCTCAACAGATCATTAAGTACATGGGAAGAAAAGGGAATAAAAGAAAATACATAATAGGGCAACACAACATACACAATGTAACTACATTAGCAGTGGCATCGGATGAAGCATATAGGGGTGTAGTGTTAATGAGGTCAGTCCATAAGAGGGTCATTTAGGAGTCTGGTAACAGCGGGAAAAAGCTGTTTTTGAGTCTGTTCGTGCGTGTTCTCAGACTTCTGTATCTCCTGCCCGATGGAAGAAGTTGGAAGAGTGAGTAAACCGGGTGGGAGGGATCTTTGATTATCCTGCCCGCTTTCCCCAGGCAGCGGGAGGCATAGATGGAGTCAATGGATGGGAGGCAGGTTTGTGTGATGGACTGGGCGGTGTTCACGACTCTCTGAAGTTTCTTGCCGTCCTGGGCCAAGCAGTTGCCATACCAGGCTGTGATGCAGCCTGATAGGATGCTTTCTATGATGCATCTGTAAAAGTTGGTAAGAGTTAATGTGGACATGCCGAATTTCCTTAGTTTCCTGAGAAAGTATAGGCGCTGTTTTGCTTTCTTGGTAGCGTCGTGGTAGCGTCGACGTGGGTGGACCAGGACAGATTTTTGGAGATGTGCACCCCTAGGAATTTGAAGCTGCTAACCATCTCCACCTCAGCCCCGTTGATGCTGACGGGGTGTGTACAGTACTTTGCTTCCTGAAGTCAATTACCAACTCTTTAGTTTTACTGGCATTGAGGGAGAGATTGTTTTTTTTAAAAAATATATATTTTATTGAAATTTTTTTTCCCCTGAGCAACATTTTTCCCGCTTACAAAACAAAACGAAACGATAACAATAACAAAACAGAAATTTTAACTTTTTAACAATAATAATAATAATAATACACAAGTAACAAAACCTCATTCTCAATTGACCTATATTCAACTAAACCTCCCCCCCCCCCCTCCCCCCCCCCCCTCGCCCCCCCCCCCCCCCCCCCCCCCCTCCCCCTGGGTTGCTGCTGCTGGTCATCTGTCTTCCCTCTAACGTTCCCCTAGGTAGTCGAGAAATGGCTGCCACCGCCTGGTGAACCCTTGAGCCGATCCTCTCAGGGCAAACTTTATCTGCTCCAGTTTAATGAACCCCGCCATATCATTTACCCAGGCCTCCAGTCCGGGGGGTTTCGCCTCCTTCCACATGAGTAGGATCCTGCGCCGGGCTACGAGGGGACGCAAAGGCCACGACATCGGCCTCTTTCGCCTCCTGCACTCCCGGCTCTTCCGCAACTCCAAATAGAGCTAACCCCCAGCCTGGTTTGACCCGAGCCTTCACCACCTGCGAGATCACTCCCGTCACTCCCTTCCAGTATCCTTCAGTGCCGGACACGCCCAAAACATATGTGCGTGGTTGCCGGGCTCCTGCCACACCTCCCACATCTGTTTCCACTCCAAAAAACCTGCTCAATCTTGCCCCCGTTATGTGTGCTCTATGTAGCACCTTAAATTGAATCAGGCTAAGCCTGGCGCATGAGGAAGAGGAGTTTACCCTGCTTAGGGCATCAGCCCACATACCGTCCTCTATCTCCTCCCCTAATTCTTCTTCCCACTTTCCTTTAGTTCGCTCACCGACTCCTCCCCCTCTTCCCTCATCTCTCTGTAAATCTCTGACACCTTGCCCTCTCCGACCCACACCCCTGAAAGCACCCTGTCCTGTATCCCCTGTGTCGGGAGCCGCGGAAATTCCCTCACCTGTTGTCTAGTAAACGTCCTCACCTGCATATATCTCAAGAAATTTCCCCGGGGTAACTTATACTTTTCCTCCAATGCTCCCAAACTCGCAAAGTCCCATCTATGAATAAATCTCCCACCTTCCTAATTCCCAACTGGTACCAACTCTGAAATCCTCCATCCATCCTTCCTGGGCGAACCTATGGTTGTTCCTGATAGGGGATCCCACCAGGCTCCCCGCACCCTTCTCTGTCGCCTCCACTGTCCCCATATGTTCAGTGTTGCCGCCACCACCGGGTTCGTGGTGTACTTTTTAGGTGAGATCGGTAGCGGTGCCGTCACCAGCGCCTCTAGACTCGTCCCTTTACAGGACCTTCTCTCCAGCCTTTTCCACGCCGCTCCCTCACCCTCCATCATCCATCTACGTATCATTGCCACATTGGCGGCCCAATAATAATCTCCCAAGTTCGGTAGTGCCAGTCCTCCTCTGTCCCTACTGCGCTGAAGGAACCCTCTCCTTACTCTCGGAACTTTCCTGCCCACACAAAGCTCGTAATGCTCCTGTCTATTTTATTAAAAAAGGTCCTGGTGATTAAAATAGGGAGACATTGGAATACGAATAAGAACCTCGGGAGGACCATCATCTTAATTGCTTGCACCCCTGCCCGCCAGCGATAAAGGCTGCATGTCCCACCTCTTAAAGTCCTCCTCCATTTGTTCTACCAGCCGTGTCAGATTAAGTCTGTGCAAGGTTCCCCCAGCTCCTAGCGATCTGAATCCCCAGGTATCGGAAGTTTCTTTCCACTTCCCTCAGCGGTAAGCCTTCTATCTCTCTACTCTGGTCCCCTGGATGTATCACATATAATTCACTCTTCCCCATGTTTAACCTATACCCGAAAATTCCCCGAACCTCCTCAGAATTCGCATAACCTCTATCATCCCCCCCGCTGGGTCCGACACGTATAACAATAGGTCATCCGCGTATAACGAGGAGGGAGAGATTGTTGTCGCTGCACCACTCCACTAGGTTCTCTATCTCCCGCCTGTATTCTGACTCATCGCTTTTTGAGATCCGGCCCACTATGGTCGTATCGTCAGCAAACTTGTAGATGGAGTTGGAACCAAATTTTGCAACACAGTCGTGTGTGTACAGGGAGTAGAGTAGGGGGCTAAGTACGCAGCCTTGCGGGGACCCCGGTATTGAGGACTACTGTGGAGGAGGTATTGTTGTTCATTCTTACTGATTGTGGTCTCTTCCTCTGCCTCGTCCTCTGCCTCTTCCTCTGTCTCTTCCTCTGTCTCTTCCTCTGTCTCTTCCTCTGTCTCTTCCTCTGTCTCTTCCTCTGTCTCTGTTTCATTCCCTCACTGTCTTTCTGTCCCTCCAGCTCTCTCTTTCCCTCCTCTCTATCTCCCCCCATTTCTCTACCTCTCCCTCCATCTCTCTCTCTCTCTCCCCCTCACCTCTCTCCATCTCCCTCCCCTCCATTCCTCTCGCACCTCACTCTCCCCCCCTCCATCTCTCTCTCTCCCCTTCATCTCTCTCTGTCCCCCTCCATCTCTCTCTCCCCCTCCATCTCTCTCTCCCCCTCCATCTCTCTCTCCCCCTCCATCTCTCTCTCCCCGGTCATCTCTCTCGCTCCCCCTCCATTTCTCTCTGTCCCCCTCCATCTCTCTCTGTCCCCCTCCATCTCTCTCTGTCCCCCTCCATCTCTCTCTGTCCCCCTCCATCTCTCTCTGTCCCCCTCCATCTCTCTCTCCCCCCCTCCATCTCTCTGTCTCCCCCTCCACCACTCTCTCCCCATCCATCTCTCTGTCTCCCCCTCCACCACTCTCTCTCTCCCCCTCCCTCTCTCTCTCCCCCCCATTTCTCTACCTCTCCCTCCATCTCTCTCTCCCCCTCACCTCTGCATCTATCTCCCACTCCATTCCTCTTGCTCCTCTCTCTCTCCCCTTTATCTCTCGCCCCTCCTGCATCTCCCTCTCCCCCCCCCTCTATTTCTCTCCGCCCTCCATTTCTCTCCCCCCTCCATTTCTCTCTCTCTCCCCTCCATTTCTCTCTCCCCCTCTCTCTCTCTCTCTCTCTCCCCTCCATCCATCTCTCTCTCTCTCTCTCTCCCCCTCTATCTCTCCCTTTCCCCCTCCATCTCTCTGTCTCCCCCTCCATCTCTCTGTCTCCCCCTCCATCTCTGTCTCTCCCTCCACCACTTTCTCCCCCTCCATCTCTCTCTCCGCCCCTTCAGTCTCTCTCCCCTCCCTCTCTCTCTCTCCTCCTCCATCTCTCTCTCCCCTCCATCTCTCTCCCCTCCATCTCTCTCTCCCCCTCCATCTCTCTCTCCCCCTCCATCTCTCTCTCCCCCTCCATCTCTCTCTCTCCCCCTCCATCTCTCTCTCTCCCCCTCCATCTCTCTCTCTCCCCCTCCATCTCTCTCTCTCCCCCTCCCTCCCTCTCTCCCCCTCCCTCCCTCTCTCTCTCTCCCCCTCCATAACCCTCTCCCCCTCCATTTCTCTCTCTCCTCCATCTCTCTGCCCTCCATCTCTCTCTCCCTCCATCTCTCTCTCCCCCTCCATCTCTCTCTCCCCCTCCATCTCTCTCTCCCCCTTCCTCCATCTCTCTCTCCCCCTTCCTCCATCTCTCTCTCCCCCTTCCTCCATCTCTCTCTCCCCCTTCCTCCATCTCTCTCTCCCCCTTCCTCCATCTCTCTCTCCCCCTCCCTCCCTCTCCCCCTCTATAACCCTCTCCCCCTCCATCTCTCTCTCCCCTCCATCTCTCTCTCCCCTCCATCTCTCGCTCCCTCCCCTCCATCTCTCGCTGTCTCCCCCTCCACCACTCTCTCTCCCCCTCCACCTCTCTCTCCCCCTCTACCTCTCTCTCCCCCTCTACCTCTCTCTCTCTCCCCCTCTACCTCTCTCTCTCCCCTCCACATCTCTCTCTCTCTCCCCCTCCACCTCTCTCTCCGCCCCCTCTGTCTCTCTCTCTCTCTCCCCCTCCTTCCCTCTCTCACTCTCTCTCTCTCTCTCTCCCCCCCCCACCCTCTCTCTCTCTCTCTCCCTCAGTCTCTCTTTCTCCCCACTCCATATCTCTCTCCCCTTCCATCCATCTCTCTCTCTCTCCCCTCCATCTCTCTCTCTCTCTCCCCTCCATCTCTCTCTCTCTCCCCTCCATCTCTCTCTCTCTCTCTCCCTCCCTCCCTCTTCCTCCCTCCCTCCCTCCCTCCCTTCCTCCATCCATCCACCTCTCTCTCACTCTCTCTCGCCCCCCACCCCCTCCCTTCCTGAATGTGGGAAAAAGTAATTGGTTATGTCGTTGGGTCCAAACCCACCCCGGGCTGTGCAGAGCCTGGGCCCAGTTTTCACAGAGCGCCCTCTTAATTGGTTAGATTCATGGTCCCTAAAAGATGGTGGTGGGACTTTCGAAGCTAGAGAGCCAATCAGGCTTTCCAACCTGAACAACACTGCAGTGGAGGGTAAGGAAGGGAGAGGGCTGTTCAAAATGAAGGAGGCCTCTCCCCAACTTACCGAAACAAGTTAGAAAATGTGTGTGTGTCCGTGTCGTGGCTGTTCCTGCTGCCAGGAAGTCCAGGAGGGCCATTGGGCTAGCCGGCTGTGGTGGCACCCTGCTCTACCATTGGGCTGCTGTCTCCAAGCAAGTAGTTGGGGAGGGGAGGGCATAGGAGTCATGATGGACTAGAGGAGTGGGTAGAAGGGCAGAGCTGGGCATGAGGGGTGAAAGGATTTGGGTCCTGGGCCAGAGCACCAGTGGGCTTGAGGAAGACATTTTGAACTTGCCTCTTAATATGTCCCTTAATGCGGACTATCTGATGGTTAGTGAATCACAATCGTTAAAAAAGAAAACTGGTGCTCATCTGTGAAAATTGCAGAGGATTCGGACCTGCCTCCCTCCACAATGGGGCTGGCCAGGCCGTCACACACCGTTATAAAGGCACTCCCGAAAATCAGACAGCCTGGGAAGGAGGCCATTCGGCCCATTGAGTCTGCACCGACCCTCCGAAAGAACATCCCTCCTCGGCCCGGGCTCCAACCCTAGGATTCGCCGAGCCTCCGCGGCGCAATGGTGCTCGGCGTGGGGGCGGAGAATGGGCGTCAGACCCGCGATCGGGTCCAACGCCGCTCCCGCGGTTCTCCAGGGACTGGCGAATCGGCGCCAATCGCATGCGCGCGGTCGACGTGGCGTATGTCGAGGGGGGCATTGAAAGAGGCCCCCGCGGCAATCTCCGCGGCAACTGGCCGAGTTCCCGCCGGCGTGGTTCACTCATGGTTCCACCCAGCGGGCACTCGGAGTGGCGGCTGCGGACTCAGCCCGCGACCGCCCTGGTGGGGGATCCGTCACCGTGGAGGGGGGGGGGGGGGGGCTCCAGGACGGCCGGGCTCGTGATCGGGAGCCACCGATCGGCGGATGCGTGCGATCTCGGGGGGGGGGGGGGTATATTCTCCGGGCTGGTCTGCTGTGTGGGTCCGCCATGTTGCGTGGGGCTGCCGCACGCATGCGCGGACCTCCGGCCGGAAGTGCAGGGCCCCCTATCGGGAGCCGGAGCTGCGAGGACTACTCCAGGGCCCTGCTGGTCCCCTGCAAAATGGAGAATCACCCTGGACATTCTCCAGGTAAGTCCCGAGTGATTTGCGCCTGATTGGCCGCGGGCATGGGGACATGGTCCCATTATCAGAGAATTCCACCCCCTATCTCCATAACCCTACCTAACCTTTGGACATAAGGGGGGCAATTTAGCACGGCCAATCCACCTAACCTGCATACCTTTGGTCTATGGGAGGAAACCGGAGCACCCGGAGGAAACCCACGCAGACAGGGGGAGGACGTGCAAACACCACACAGACAGCGACCCTAGGTCGGAATTGAACCCGGGCTCCCTGGCGTTGTGAGGCAGCAGTGCTAACCACTGTGCTGTCCCATTCCTCATGGAATAAGGTCAGGAATTCCGAAATCGGGACCCGCCTTCTAGTTTGAATGGCTCCCATGTCATCCTAACTTGGTGAAACTTCATCCAAGGTTTCCACCATCAATGTCCACCCTTCAGTTAGTTACATCGTAAAGTCATGTGAAGTTAAGTTCCATTTTGGTTTCTGCCAAAATACTTTTCTCCAGATGTCATTGCAGCTGGGATTCAGGCACGGACATGAACTGAATGACATTGAGGCGGCATTCAGCCAAGGATAGCATCAAGGAGACCCAGTAAAAGCCACGATAATTGAGGGCCAAAGGCAAAATCTTCCACTTGCTGGTAGCTTGCCGACACAAAGCTGCATCCTTGAGATGTTTGTCAGGGCCATGCTGTCAACTGAGCCACCTTCAGTTGCTTCATCAATGATCTTCGTTCCATCAGGAGGTCAGAAACGGAGCTGTCTTCGTGCTGCCTGCTCTCTAGTGTTCAGTTCCACTCATAATTCCTCTAATAATGAAGCAGTTCCTGCCAATCAGCAGCAAGATCTGAACGACATCCATCCTTGAGCTTCTAACGGGCAGGTCCCAGGAGTGTGGGGCAAAACCTATCTCACACAAGAGGAGACCTAACAATCTCTCCCTGATCTTCAATGGCATAATCGTTGCAGAGATCCCTTGTCACGGGTGCAACTTGGGCGTGTGATGACATTGCTTCGTCATCACTGGACCAAAATTTGGGAACTTGCTACTTAATACCTTTTTTATGGCTACTGAGTACCCCGTTCTTTTTTTTCCCCCCAATTAAGGGGCAACTCAGTGTGGCCAATTCACCTACCCTGCACATCTTTGGGATGTGGGGGCGAGACCCACGCAGACACGGGGAGAATGTGCAAAGTCCACACGGACGGTGACCCGGGGCTGGGATGGAACCCGGGTCTTCAGCGGCGTGAGGCAGCAGTGCTAACCACTGTGCCGCCACACGCCCCTGTACGCTAGGTTATTGACACGGTGCCAGTGAAGGAACGGTGATACAAGCCCGGATGGTGCCAGGCTTGATGGGGAACTTGCAGGTGGTGGCGTTCCTTTTGGATTGTATTTTTAATCCGTCAAATACAATTTAAGAACACTGGGTATGAATCCACTTCTTGGATTAGTCAAGTGCATGTTATTGGACAATAAGGCAGCCTATTAGCCAATCAGGCAGTCAGATTGGGAGGATTTTTCTAACTGTAAATATTCCACTTCCTCAATCAACCTCCTCTTCCCGTTGGTTCCTCACACCCTTCACATTGATTGACAGCTGCCTAAAAAAGGCCTTTGGGTTTTCACTCACTTAACCATTCGCACCTTCGTCCATTCCTATGTTGCCTTCACATTCCTTTCCTAAAATGACCTTTTGTAACATCTTGTTTCTCTTGAGCAGTTTGTAGTTCGTTCAAACCATTCATCTCCTGTCTGGAGTCTTGTCTCTCACTTCCTCTTCTTCATTCTTTCTTTCCTTGCCTTCCGTGGCCTCGTCTCCTCTGTACCTCTGTAAACCCCTCCAGCCCTACTACCTCCTGAGAACGTACAAGCTTGCATAGGAATTGGAAGCAGGCATAGGCCACTCGGCCCCTCGAGCCTGTTCTGCCATTGGCCAAGACCATGGCGGAACTCAATTCGACCTCAACTCCACATTCCTGCCTGCCCCGATAACCTTTCACCCCCTTTCTTATCAAGAATCTCGTCTGCTTCTACCTCAGTCAAAAACTCTGCCACAACCACCTTTTGAGGAATAGAATTCCAAAGCGTCGCAGCCCTCTCGAGAATCCCCCCCCCCCCCTATCTTGGCCTTAAATGGGCGACCCCTTATTTTTAAATGGTGGCCTCTAGCTGTAGATTTTCCCACTCCCAGCTCTGAATTCCTCCAGTTGAAGAGATGAGGAGAAGTTTTTTCCCTCAAAGGTCATTAACATGTGGCGTTCTGATCTCCAGAAAGCAGTGGGGATCAGGATGCTGGATTTATTCAAGGTAGAGTGGGCCAGATTTGTGATAGATAAGGCACAGTTCGATTTCCGATGGACCAGGGAGTGGAGGGTTATGAAGGGGCAGATGGCGACCTGGAGCAGTGACCACAACTGGATCAGCCATGATCTCATTGAATGGCGGAGCCGGCTCGAGGGGCCGAATGGCCCACTCCTGCCCCCTAGAGCTGATGTTCCTAATTCTCGTTCTGTGCTTCCCCACTTGCCTTGCCATTGGTGGCCGTTCATTCAGCTGTCGAGGCCCTGAACTCTGGACGCCTTACCTACACCTCTCCAGCTCGCTATCCTTCTTTTAAAAATTCCTTTGAACCGACCTTGTTGATCACACGTCAGGTCATCTGACCTAATATCTCCTTATGCGCACCCTGTCGCGTTTTGTTGGCAATCGCTCACACGAAGCGCGTTTTTCTACATTTGAAGGCGCTATATAAATGCAAACCGTTGTTGCTTTTCAGTGGGACTTTTACTAGAGGGTGTCGCCTGAACGGCGGCGAAACGCGAGGCTTTTCTGTTTACTTGGTGACAGGTTACGGGCAAAATTTCCACGCGGGGCAGAGCGATACCCTGTAATGGATATTTCTTTGAAACAACATTGCCGTAACAACCAACAGAACGGTGAAGTGAGAGCCATTGTGACATCATTAATTCAGCAACAGTTGCCTGGGATCGTACGAGTTTAGGAAATTGCGGCCAAAAGCAGCTGGCTTCTCGCTGCGTGCCATTGCGTGGATTTGTCTACCTACTGGAGGTAATTTATATTTTCTATTACCCGCCGAGAAATGGGTGACGGTGAATTGTCTTTGTGGCTTGATGCGACTGTTTGATTTACTCCTGCCAACCATAAGTTGGCCTTCAGTGCAAACAGTGGAACTCGCTGTCCAGCGACCACGGTTCTGCCCAAAGGCCCCCCCTCCTCTCCTCACCTGGAGGCCGGCCCCTCAGCAGATAACCCATCCGCTCGTTCCAGTGAGGAGGGTGGCAGGGCTGCAGACTGTGGTGCAAAGCCAACACAATGCGGGCCGTTTCCTGTTCTGCCCTCGGGACCTCGGTACAGTTCTGTTTCCAACTCGAATGGCCAGGTCGCTCTTTCGCCAGGAGACAAAAGCAACGTGCGAAGCAGCGAGAGAAGATTCACACCATCGCTCCAGTCACAAAGGGTGACATGGATAACACCAACAATATTGTGGTTTGTTTCCCGGGAATTAGTTCGGCGCGCAAAACAAGCGAAGCTTTGTCCGCCTCGTGCTGCAGTTGGGCCCCCCTTCTGCCTGGCTGCCCCGCTTCCCAGGCTGAGCAACCCTGTCCATTCCACAATCTGGGAGCTGCCTGCTGCAGCCAGGCTGGCACAGTCTCTGCCCAATCTGCCACCTCCCTGAGCCAGAACGGAACATCTGCTGCTTTGTCAGCGGAGCGCCCTTCACTGAGCCACTCTTGGGAGACGTCAGGCAGTACGGTAATGGGCAGCACGGGAGCACAGTGGTTAGCACTGTTGCTTCACAGCGCCAGGGTCCCGGGGCCGATTACCGGCTTGGGTCACTATCTGTGCGGAGTCTGCACGTGTCTGAGTGAGTTTCCTCCGGGTGCTCCGGTTTCCTCCCGAAAGACGTGCTTGTCAGGTGAATTGGGCGTTCTGAATTCTCCCTCTGTGTACCTGAACAGGCGGCTGAATGTGGCGACTAGGGGCTTTTCACAGTAACTTCATTGCAGTGTTAATGTAAGCCGACTTGTGGCAATAAAGATTATTATAAATAAGTGCAGTGGGCAGATTACGTTGATGGCTTCAGACGTGCCTGCTGTATTACAGCTTCTTCATGAATAACCCGCCTCCTGACTCCCGAAGGCCTAACCACCACCTACAAAGCGCAAGTCAGGGGTGTGATGGAATAACACCGTCACGCTCGGCTGGCTGAGGGCAGCTCCAAAAAATACTCGAGGAGCTCGCCACCATCCGGGGCAAAAGCAGTCCTCTGATCAACACCCCATCCACCATCCTAAACATTCAGCCCCTCCACCATCGAGGCAGCATGGCAGCAATGCTACAAGATACATTGCAGCAACTCGCCGAGGCTCCTTCAGCAGCACCTTCCAAACCTGCACCCTCTGCCGTCAAGAAGGACAAGGGCAGCAGAAACATGGGAACGCCGACACCTGCAACGTCTCCTCCGAGCCACTCACCATCCTGATTTGGAGATGTTATTGCCGTTCCTTTGCTGTCGCTGGGTCAGTAATGTGGCATTCCCTCCCTGTGGGTGTAGCTACAGCACAGGGACTGCAGTGGTTCGAGAAGGCGGCTCACCACCACCGTCTCAAGGGCAATTAGGGGTGGGCAATAAATAGTGGCCTCGCCAGCGACACGCACAAACCGTGAAATCATTTTGCAAGAAAGTATGCGCGGCAGAATGTGAGACGACAGCTGAATGGGTTTCATTTCAGGCCCTCGGCCTCCTCCAACCGGCCACACTCTCGCACGTCAGCGAACCGGACCTGGTCTTCACCAGGGGCTCGCCACTCACCGCAGTGGTTTTGCCACCAGGACCAGCTCGTTTGGTCCCCAAGGCTTGCAGCTCAACATTGCGTTCGAACTCCGGGAGGAGAAGGGGGGGGATGATGTGGTGGGAGGGGAGGGGGATTGCGAATGCCAGCCATGGTTTATGTGGTTGGATACTGGACTGTTTTCCCTTCCCGGGAATGGGGTACCTTTGCTAAATGTAGCAGCTGCTTTGTTGTATGTGAAAGGCGAGAAGAGCCAAGTTGAGTGTCGGAGTGCGCCTTCTGGGGAAAGTTGGACGCGACTTCTGCCGAAGTGTTTTTAAAAAAAAAACCTGCTTCCCAGCGTTAACCCTCAATGTTCCAAAAAGATACTTTCAGCTTCCAAAAAGGCAATTAGTCCTTCAACGGCTGCTGCAAGCATTCCTGAAGGGTGGTCAAAAGCATAATTAAGGTAAGTTGAATGGGCAGCACGGCGCCGAGGACCCGGGTTTGACCCCGCCCCGGGTCACTGTCCGGGAGTTTGCACATTCTCCCCGTGTCTGCGAGGGTCTCACCCCCTCAACCCAAAGATGTGCAGGGTCGGTGGATTGGCCACGCTAAATTGCCCCTTAATTGGGAAAAAAATACTGAATTGGCTACTCTAAATGAATTTGTAAAATTGCCTCATAATTGGACAAAATAATTGGGTACTCTACACTTATTAAAAAAAAAGACACGATTGCGTAGCGTGACACCGCTACTCCTGCCAAAATGAAGATGATTGGGAAAATATGGGTGTCAGTCATGTCTGGACAAAGCACTACTTTAAATGGCTGGGAATGACTTTTACATGTCTAATTTGCGCTGAATTCTACTCGCTGCCTTTTGCTGGAGAAATGGTCCTGCTCCCATCGGGAGACCGTGCTGCAGCTGGGATGGTGAGTTCACTTTGCTGTAGTTTGCGGAGGCTCCGCTTCGCGAGGGCCCTTGGGGATGGGCAACAACATGTACCGGCCTAACCAGGTGTGGAAGAATCTTTTTTAAAAAGTAGGCACCTATTTTCCAGTTTGCCCGAAATCCTGTCCTGTCCTCCTACCCTGCCTCCAACACGTTAGCTGACAAGATGGTATCAATAGTCATGGCAGTAATGAAGTGTATCAGGCTGGAATTGCAGTGAAAGGGGTATTTAGGTGAAAGTGAGGATGGAGTATTGTGGTCCGGCTGTTTAGCGGGCCCAGGCTCGTGGTGCAGCCCTAATTATGTCGTGGTTGACTATGGCCACTGGTTACAGCCAAAGAACAAAGGATTATCGCTCGCCGTAGTAACAGAACGCAGTAAAAACACTCAGGGTTAGGAGATGACCATACTTCAGAAAATTACATCCCTCCTTGGCAGTGGTTGTCATGGCGAAATATTAAGTCCTCCCAGTTGAAGGGAAAACTTCATAAGCAGAGAGTAATTAAGACTGGGCATTGTTAAAATGCAATAAAATGGCACTGGTGGGCTACCATACTCTGTCATAAGTCAGCGCCTGCAGCAGCAGAGAAAAAGGAGATGGAGACTTGGATTATAGTGAGAAGCCACATAACAGCTTTATTGTATATCTTTTGTAATTAATCTGCTAATCTGTCTTTGCCATTTGTGCGTCATCCCCTCCAAGCTACACACCACCCTGACTTGGGACAATGTCCCTGTTCCATCACTGTCGCGGGGTCAAAATCCTGGAACTCCCTCCCTAACAGCACTGTGGGTGTACCTACACCCCATGGACTGCAGTGGTTCGAGAAGGCGGCTCACCACCACCTTCTCAAGGGCAATTAGGGATGGCCAATAAGTATGTTGATTAGCCAGCGGCGCCCAGTTCAGTAATTTTTTAAAACATTCTTTATCCACTGAGCTCAGTCAGTAATCCGCCTCCCCATTCCCCCTCCAACCCACCGCCTTAACTCCTCAGATTTCCACCTCTCCTGAAGACTCTTGCCAATGGTTGCAATCTGGCTCCTTACCAAAAAGGGCCAGCTATCAAATGCAACAGCAATGAGTGCCATCAGACCTTACTACACATGGTGGTAATGTGACTGGATCAGTACTCCAGAGGCCCAGGAAAAACCTCTGGGGACGTGGGTTCGAATCCCACCTTGGCACCTGGTGGAGTTGCAATTCAATTAATAATCCAGAATACCAACATTCCCCGCAATGGTAACCCGTGAAACTATCACCGATTGTCTTTAAAAAAAAAACATCTGTCTCACTAATGTTCCTTTGAAGAAGGAAATCTGCCATCCTTACCTGGCCTGGTCTACATGTGATGCCCGCATTCAATTCACAAATAAAGTGTTTTTTAAAAAGCCGTCCAGTTGCCCCCCTCCTGTCTTTGTCCAACGTCTATACATATCCCCCAGAGAGCGATCCCCTGATTGATATCCCACCCTGTAGTTCATCGAGGATGAAGTGGAGCACCCAAACTCTTTCCTTATCTGTGGGTCGGTTGCACAGCCCGGGGGGATCATGCATGGGACTTTCTCTTCACTATATGGCCCCATTTCAAACCTGGCAGTATTCCACCTCCTGCAACATCCGGTCCCAACAGTAATTTACTGAGCGATGATATTCCTGCATTCTTAATTGGACCTGGAACCTTGGATCTGCTGTTCATTGCGTAATAAATCTGCTGTTCATCGGCCGACTGGCAGCGAGAGAGGGCGAGTTCAAATCCCACTGGCGGCTGCGAAATTAAATTCAATAAATCAGGTCAGTTGTGGGCAAGCAGAGGAAATAATGACCATGGAAGCTGCCAGATTGTTTCACCATGCCCTTCAGGGAAGGGGAACTGCTGCAATCTGCTCAGTGCCTGATTTTGATTGGGCCTCCGAAGAAATCTCGCACGGCACAACGAGGAAATAAGGCCCATCGTCGCATTTGCAAAGGGTGGGCGAGTCTGCCCATCTCTCAGAAGCAAAGTTATTTTTTTTTAGCACATCGCTCATAACCTCGAACTAACGTGAGCTCTTGTTTCTCTTTTACAGGTGTGTCGATGACTCTTTGAGGTGGTCCGTGAGATCGTGGCGCCTGTGAGGAGTGGGATATTATAGGATCTTTGCCGGTGTATTTTGCAAGCAGTGGTGGTTCCGGTTTTGCTTTGTTCTGCCCAGAAGCCCATGGTTGTGAGGCCCTGTTCATTTTATTACAAAGTATCTTGAATCTTCACTCTGGCACTTGCTGCGTCTGTCTCCCAAACCTGGGGATATGGCTTTGCAGCAGCTTTGCGAGTGAGCTCGGACACCTTCAGAAGCTCCCACCATTTCCCACCCCAAGCTGAGCAGGTTTCGAAAGACGTTCTGGAAAATGACCAGCCTTTTCCGGCGGAACAGTAGCAATGGCAGCTCCAAGAATGGCTCGGCCAACCCGCCTTCGCAGCTGCTCAACAACAGCAGGCCTCCCCGGCAGGTCCGGAGACTCGAGTTCAACCAGGCCATGGAGGACTTCAAGGTCATGTTTCCAAACATGGACTACGATGTGATTGAGTGCGTCTTGAGGGCCAACAATGGGGCTGTGGACGCCACGATTGACCAGTTGCTACAGATGAACATGGACTGTGGATTTGACAATGGGTATGATGATAGCTCGGACTCTGAAGACAGTATTCCCCCAGAGGTAAGCACAAGAGTTCCAGCATTATAGGCGTACGGTGGTGGTGGCGTGGTTTATCAGACCAGTGCCAGCAATTGCTGGCCATGTTTACATTCACGCCGATGCTAAATGTAGCCAGGGACCTCTGCTTATGTTTTTTGGGGGAATGTCCTGTTAAAAACGACTTGGCATCCATTGCTAAGCGCAATGTGGACTTGAGCCAGGTTGGACGGCACAGTGGTTTAGCACTGATGCCTCACAGTGCCAGGGACGCGGGTTCAGTTCCGGCCTTGGGTGATTGTCTGCGTGGAGTTTGCGCGTTCTCCTCGTGTATGCCTGCGTTTCCTCCGGGTGTTCCGGTTTCCTCCCACAGTTCAAAGATGTGCAGGTTAGGTGGATTGGTCTTGCTAAAAAATTGTAGGTTAGGTGGGGTTATGGGGATAGGGCCGGGGGGGGAGGGGGGCCTAGGAAGGGAGCCCTTTCAGAGGGTTGGTGCAGACTTGATGGGCCAAATGGCCTCATTCTGCACTACAGTGATTCTATGACTGGGAGATTCCTGGGTTCGATCCCAGGAGCTTACTGGTAGGTTACGTTGGACCCACTCCCATGAAGTATATGTACACAGCACACAAGGTGCAAAGGTTAAAGTTTCGACCATTGACATCGGAGGGGATGAGACCCTAATCTTCAGCCAATGAGATCTGCTGAAAATCATTAGCCTGTGGACATTGGGTGAGGAGGGTCTGACCTCAAACATGATTCTCGCACAATATCTTTATCCTAACACTGGCCAGTGAAATGATTGTAGTTAAACTGCAGCCCAAGAAACAAGAGAATGGGTGAGTCTGCTCCGAACCCTGTCAGAAAGAGCTTCCTGTTGCAGTGACTATTGTACAGTAACCAGCAAAAACATATCGTCAAAAGTGTTTCCGTCAAACTGTAGCAGTTCCTTTTCCACGTAATTCCACTTTTCTTGATTTTGTATAGTATTCAGTGTCCCCTTTACATTGCACAATGGTTACAATTGGAAGCCCACTTGCTCCTTTTGCTCTGCAATAAGCACTTGTTCCTCCCCCGACCCTGGCATGCGCACTGGCCCCTCTTCCCCCTGACCCTGGAGTGCGCACTGGCCCCTCTTCCCTCTGACCCTGGAGTGCCCACTGGCCCCTCTTCCCCCGACCCTGGAGTGCGCACTGGCTCCTCTTCCCCCTGACCCTGGAGTGCGCACTGGCCCCTCTTTCCCCAGATCCTGGAGTGCGCACTGGCCCCTCTTCCCCCTGACCCTGGAGTGCGCACTGGCCCCTCTTCCCCCTGATCCTGGAATGTGCACTGGCTTCTCTTCCCCCTGATCCTGGAATGCGCACTGGCTCCTCTTCCCCCTGATCCTGGAATGCGCACTGGCTCCTCTTCCCCCTGACACTGGAGTGTGCACTGGCTCCTCTTCCCTCTGACCCTGGAGTGCGCACTGGCTCCTCTTCCCTCTGACCCTGGAGTGCGCATTGGCTCCTCTTACCCCGGATCCTGGAGTGCGCACTGGCTCCTCTTCCCCCTGATCCTGGAATGCACACTGGCTCCACCCCCGACCCAGGAGTGCGCACTGGCTCCTCTTCCCCCTGATCCTGGAGTGCGCACTGGCTCCTCTTTCCCCCTGATCCTGGATTGCGCACTGGTTCCTCTTCCACCTGACCCTGGAATGCACACTGGCTCCTCTTCCCCCTGACCCTGTAGTGCGCACTGGCTCTTCTTCCCCCGACCCTGGAGTGCGCGCTGGCTCCTCTTCCCCCGACCCTGGAGTGCGCGCTGGCTCCTCTTCCCTCTGACCCTGGAGTGCCACTGGCTCCTCTTCCCCCTGATCCTGGAGTGCGCACTGGCTCCTCTTCCCCCTGATCCTGGAGTGCGCACTGGCTCCTCTTCCCCCTGATCCTGGAGTGCGCACTGGCTCCTCTTCCCCCGACCCTGGAGTGCGCACTGGCTCCTCTTCCCCCTGATCCTGGAGTGCGCACTGGCTCCTCTTCCCCCTGATCCTGGAGTGCGCACTGGCTCCTCTTCCCCCGACCCTGGAGTGCGCACTGGCTCCTCTTTCCCCTGACCCTGGAGTGTGCACTGGCCCCTCTTCCCCCTGACCCTGGAGTGCGCACTGGCCCCTCTTTCCCCAGATCCTGGAGTGCGCACTGGCTCCTCTTCCCCCTGACCCTGGAGTGCGCACTGGCCCCTCTTTCCCCAGATCCTGGAGTGCGCACTGGCTCCTCTTCCCCCTGACCCTGGAGTGCGCACTGGCTCCTCTTCCCCCTGACACTGGAGTGCGCACTGGCTCCTCTTCCCCCTGACCCTGGAGTGCGCACTGGCTCCTCTTCCCCCTGACCCTGGAGTGCGCACAGGCCCCTCTTTCCCCAGATCCTGGAGTGCGCACTGGCTCCTCTTCCCCCTGACACTGGAGTGTGCACTGGCCCCTCTTTCCCCAGATCCTGGAGTGCGCACTGGCTCCTCTTCCCCCTGACCCTGGAGTGCGCACTGGCTCCTCTTCCCCCTGACACTGGAGTGCGCACTGGCTCCTCTTCCCCCTGACCCTGGAGTGCGCACTGGCTCCTCTTCCCCCTGACCCTGGAGTGCGCACAGGCCCCTCTTTCCCCAGACCCTGGAGTGCGCACTGGCTCCTCTTCCCCCTGACCCTGGAGTGCGCACTGGCTCCTCTTCCCCCTGACACTGGAATGTGCACTGTCTCCTCTTCCCCCTGATCCTGGAATGCGCACTTGCTCCTCTTCCCCCGATGCTGGAATGCGAACTGGCTCCTCTTCCCCCGATCCTGGAATGGGCACTGGCCCCTCTTCCCCCTGACCCTGGAGTGCCACTGGCTCCTCTTCCCCCTGACCCTGGAGTGCGCACTGGCCCCTCTTCCCCCTGACCCTGGAGTGCGCACTGGCCCCTCTTCCCCCTGACCCTGGAGTGCGCACTGGCCCCTCTTCCCTCTGACCCTGGAGTGCGCACTGGCCCCTCTTCCCCCTGACCCTGGAGTGCGCACTGGCTCCTCTTCCCTCTGACCCTGGAGTGCGCACTGGCCCCTCTTCCCCCTGACCCTGGAGTGCGCACTGGCCCCTCTTTCCCCAGATCCTGGAGTGCGCACTGGCTCCTCTTCCCCCTGACCCTGGAGTGCGCACTGGCCCCTCTTTCCCCAGATCCTGGAGTGCGCACTGGCTCCTCTACCCCCTGACCCTGGAGTGCGCACTGGCTCCTCTTCCCCCTGATCCTGGAATGTGCACTGGCTCCTCTTCCCACTGATCCTGGAATGCGCACTGGCTCCTCTTCCCCCTGATCCTGGAATGCGCACTGGCTCCTCTCCCCCTGACCCTGGAGTGGGCACTGGCTCCTCTTCCCTCTGACCCTGGAGTGCGCACTGGCTCCTCTTCCCTCTGACCCTGGAGTGCGCACTGGCTCCTCTTACCCCGGATCCTGGAGTGCGCACTGGCTCCTCTTCCCCCTGATCCTGGAATGCACATTGGCTCCACCCCCGACCCAGGAGTGCGCACTGGCTCCTCTTCCCCCTGATCATGGAATGCATACTGGCTCCTCCCCGACCCAGGAGTGCACACTGGCTCCTCTTTCCCCCTGATCCTGGATTGCGCACTGGCTCCTCTTCCCCTTGACCCTGGAATGCACACTGGTTCCTCTTCCACCTGACCCTGGAATGCACACTGGCTCCTCCCCCGACCCAGGAGTGCGCACTGGCTCCTCTTCCCCCTGACCCTGGAGTGCGCACTGGCTCCTCTTCCCCCTGACCCTGGAGTGTGCACTGGCTCCTCTTCCCTCTGACCCTGGACTGCGAACTGGCTCCTCTTCTCCCGATCCTGGAGTGCGCACTGGCTCCTCTTCCCCCTGATCCTGGAGTGCCACTGGCTCCTCTTCCCCCTGACCCTGGAGTGCGCACTGGCTCCTCTTCCCCCGACCCTGGAGTGTGCACTGGCTCCTCTTCCCCCTGACCCTGGAGTGCGCACTGGCTCCTCTTCCCCCTGATCCTGGAGTGCGCACTGGCTCCTCTTCCCCTGACCCTGGAGTGCGCACTGGCTCCTCTTCCCCCTGACACTGGAGTGCGCACTGGCTCCTTCCCCCTGATCATGGAGTGCGCACTGGCTCCTCTTCCCCCTGACACTGGAATGTGCACTGGCTCCTCTTCCCCCTGATCCTGGAATGCGCACTGGCTCCTCTTCCCCCGATCCAGGAATGCGCACTGGCTCCTCTTCCCCCTGACCCTGGAGTTCCACTGGCTCCTCTTCCCCCTTACCCTGGAGTGCGCACTGGCTCCTCTTCCCCGACCCTGGAGTGTGCACTGGCTCCTCTTTCCCCTGCCCCTGGAGTGCGCACTGGCTCCTCTTCCCTCTGCCCCTGGAGTGCGCACTGGCTCCTCTTCCCTCTGACCCTGGAGTGCGCACTGGCTCCTCTTCCCCTGACCCTGGAGTGTGCACTGGCTCCTCTTCCCCTGACCCTGGAGTGCGCACTGGCTCCTCTTCCCCCTGACACTGGAGTGCGCACTGGCTCCTCTTCCCCCTGATCCTGGAGTGCGCACAGGGTCCTCTTCCCCCGACCCTCTGGAGTGTGCACTGGCTCCTCTTCCCCCTGCCCCTGGAGTGCGCACTTTCTCCTCTTCCCCCTGAACCTGGAGTGCGCACTGACTCCTCTTCCCCCTGCCCCTGGAGTGCACACTGGCTCCTCCTCCCCCTTCCGCTGGTGTGTCCACTGGCTCCTCTTCCCCCTGACCCTGGAGTGCCACTGGCTCCTCTTCCCCCTGACCCTGGAGTGCGCACTGGCTCCTCTTTCCCCGGATCCTGGAATGTGCACTGGCTCCTCTTCTCTCTGACCCTGGAGTGCGCACTGGCTCCTCTTCTCTCTGACCCTGGAGTGCGCACTGGCTCCTCTTCCCCCGACCCTGGAGTGTGCACTGGCTCCTCTTCCCCCGACCCTGGAGTGCGCACGGGCTCCTCTTCCCCCTGCCCCTGGAGTGCGCACTGGCTCCTCTTCCCTCTGACCCTGGAGTGCGTACTGGCTACTCTTCCCCCTGACCCTGGAGTGCGCACTGGCTCCTCTTCCCCCTGACCCTGGAGTGCGCACTGGCTCCTCTTCCCCCTGACCCTAGATTGCGCACTGGCTCCTCTTCCCCCTGACCCTGGAGTGTGCACTGGCTCCTCCTCCCCCTTCCCCTGGAGTACACACTGGCTCCTCCTCTCCCTTCTCCTGGTGTGTGCACTGGCTCCTCCTCCCTCTGACCCTGGAGTGCGTACTGGCTACTCTTCCCCCTGACCCTGGAGTGCGCACTGGCTCCTCTTCCCCCTGACCCTGGAGTGCGCACTGGCTCCTCTTCCCCTTGACCCTGGATTGCGCACTGGCTCCTCTTCCCCCTGACCCTGGAGTGTGCACTGGCTCCTCCTCCCCCTTCCCCTGGAGTACACACTGGCTCCTCCTCCCCCTTCCCCTGGTGTGTGCACTGGCTCCTCCTCCCCCTGACCCTGGAGTGCGCACTGGCTCCTCTTCCCCCTGACCCTGGAGTGCGCACTGGCCCCTTTTCCCCCTGACCCTGGAATGCGCACTGGCTCCTCTTCCCCCTGACCCTGCAGTGCGCACTGGCTCCTCTTCCCTCTGACCCTGGAGTGCGCACTGGCTCCTCTTTCCCCGGATCCTGGAGTGCGCACTGGCTCCTCTTCCCCCTGACCCTGGAATGCACACTGGCTCCTCCCCCAACCCAGGAGTGCGCACTGGCTCCTCTTCCCTCTGATCATGGAATGCGCACTGGCTCCTCTTCCCCCTGATCCTGGAATGCGCACTGGCTCCTCTTCCCTCTGACCCTGGAATGCGCACTGGCTCCTCCCCCGACCCAGGAGTGCGCACTGGCTCCTCTTTCCCCTGACCCTGGAGTGCGCACTGGCTCCTCTTCCCCCGACCCTGGAGTGCGCACTGGCTCCTCTTCCCTCTGACCCTGGAGTGCCACTGGCTCCTCTTCCACCGACCTTGGAGTGTGCACTGGCTCCTCTTCCCCCTGACCCTGGAGTGCGCACTGGCTCCTCTTCCCCCGACCCTGGAGTGTGCACTGGCTGCTCTTCCCCTGACCCTGGAGTGCGCACTGGCTCCTCTTCCCTCTGACCCTGGAGTGCCACTGGCTCCTCTTCCCCCTGATCCTGGAGTGCGCACTGGCTCCTCTTCCACCGACCTTGGAGTGTGCACTGGCTCCTCTTCCCCCTGACCCTGGTGTGCGCACTGGCTCCTCTCTCCCCTGCCCCTGGAGTGCGCACTGGCTCCTCTTCCCTCTGACCCTGGAGTGCGCACTGGCTCCTCTTCCCCTGACCCTGGAGTGCGCACTGGCTCCTCTTCCCCCTGACCCTGGAGTGCGCACTGGCTCCTCTTTCCCCTGCCCCTGGAGTGCGCACTGGCTCCTCTTACCTCTGACCCTGGAGTGCGCACTGGCTCCTCTTCCCCCGACCCTGGAGTGCGCACTGGCTCCTCTTCCCCCTGATCCTGGAGTGCGCACTGGCTCCTCTTCCCCCTGATCATGGAATGCGCACTGGCTCCTCTTCCCCCTGATCCTGGAATGCGCACTGGCTCCTCTTCCCTCTGACCCTGGAATGCGCACTGGCTCCTCTTCCACCTGATCCTGGAATGCACACTGGCTCCTCCCCCGACCCAGGAGTGCGCACTGGCTCCTCTTCCCCCTGACCCTGGAGTGCGCACTGGCTCCTCTTCCCCCGACCCTGGAGTGTGCACTGGCTCCTCTTCCCCTGACCCTGGAGTGCGCACTGGCTCCTCTTCCCTCTGACCCTGGAGTGCCACTGGCTCCTCTTCCCCCTGATCCTGGAGTGCGCACTGGCTCCTCTTCCCCCGACCTTGGAGTGTGCACTGGCTCCTCTTCCCCCTGACCCTGGAGTGCGCACTGGCTCCTCTCTCCCCTGCCCCTGGAGTGCGCACTGGCTCCTCTTCCCTCTGACCCTGGAGTGCGCACTGGCTCCTCTTCCCCCGACCCTGGAGTGCGCACTGGCTCCTCTTCCCCCTGATCCTGGAGTGCGCACTGGCTCCTCTTCCCCCTGACCCTGGAGTGCGCACTGGCTCCTCTCTCCCCTGCCCCTGGAGTGCGCACTGGCTCCTCTTCCCTCTGACCCTGGAGTGCGCACTGGCTCCTCTTCCCCCGACCCTGGAGTGCGTACTGGCTCCTCTTCCCCCTGATCCTGGAGTGCGCAAAGGCTCCTCTTCCCCCTGACCCTGGAGTGCGCACTGGCTCCTCTTCCCCCTGAACCTGGAGTGCGCACTGACTCCTCTTCCCCCTGCCCCTGGAGTGCACACTGGCTCCTCCTCCCCCTTCCGCTGGTGTGTCCACTGGCTCCTCTTCCCCCTGACCCTGGAGTGCCACTGGCTCCTCTTCCCCCTGACCCTGGAGTGCGCACTGGCTCCTCTTTCCCCGGATCCTGGAATGTGCACTGGCTCCTCTTCTCTCTGACCCTGGAGTGCGCACTGGCTCCTCTTCCCCCTGACCCTGGAGTGCGCACTGGCTCCTCTTCCCCCGACCCTGGAGTGTGCACTGGCTGCTCTTCCCCTGACCCTGGAGTGCGCACTGGCTCCTCTTCCCTCTGACCCTGGAGTGCCACTGGCTCCTCTTCCCCCTGATCCTGGAGTGCGCACTGGCTCCTCTTCCACCGACCTTGGAGTGTGCACTGGCTCCTCTTCCCCCTGACCCTGGTGTGCGCACTGGCTCCTCTCTCCCCTGCCCCTGGAGTGCGCACTGGCTCCTCTTCCCTCTGACCCTGGAGTGCGCACTGGCTCCTCTTCCCCTGACCCTGGAGTGCGCACTGGCTCCTCTTCCCCCTGACCCTGGAGTGCGCACTGGCTCCTCTTTCCCCTGCCCCTGGAGTGCGCACTGGCTCCTCTTTCCCCTGCCCCTGGAGTGCGCACTGGCTCCTCTTACCTCTGACCCTGGAGTGCGCACTGGCTCCTCTTCCCCCGACCCTGGAGTGCGCACTGGCTCCTCTTCCCCCTGATCCTGGAGTGCGCACTGGCTCCTCTTCCCCCTGATCATGGAATGCGCACTGGCTCCTCTTCCCCCTGATCCTGGAATGCGCACTGGCTCCTCTTCCCTCTGACCCTGGAATGCGCACTGGCTCCTCTTCCACCTGATCCTGGAATGCACACTGGCTCCTCCCCCGACCCAGGAGTGCGCACTGGCTCCTCTTCCCCCTGACCCTGGAGTGCGCACTGGCTCCTCTTCCCCCGACCCTGGAGTGTGCACTGGCTCCTCTTCCCCTGACCCTGGAGTGCGCACTGGCTCCTCTTCCCTCTGACCCTGGAGTGCCACTGGCTCCTCTTCCCCCTGATCCTGGAGTGCGCACTGGCTCCTCTTCCCCCGACCTTGGAGTGTGCACTGGCTCCTCTTCCCCCTGACCCTGGAGTGCGCACTGGCTCCTCTCTCCCCTGCCCCTGGAGTGCGCACTGGCTCCTCTTCCCTCTGACCCTGGAGTGCGCACTGGCTCCTCTTCCCCCGACCCTGGAGTGCGCACTGGCTCCTCTTCCCCCTGATCCTGGAGTGCGCACTGGCTCCTCTTCCCCCTGACCCTGGAGTGCGCACTGGCTCCTCTCTCCCCTGCCCCTGGAGTGCGCACTGGCTCCTCTTCCCTCTGACCCTGGAGTGCGCACTGGCTCCTCTTCCCCCGACCCTGGAGTGCGTACTGGCTCCTCTTCCCCCTGATCCTGGAGTGCGCAAAGGCTCCTCTTCCCCCGACCCTGGAGTGTGCACTGGCTCCTCTTCCCCCTGACCCTGGAGTGCGCACTGGCTCCTCTTCCCCCTGAACCTGGAGTGCGCACTGACTCCTCTTCCCCCTGCCCCTGGAGTGCACACTGGCTCCTCCTCCCCCTTCCGCTGGTGTGTCCACTGGCTCCTCTTCCCCCTGACCCTGGAGTGCCACTGGCTCCTCTTCCCCCTGACCCTGGAGTGCGCACTGGCTCCTCTTTCCCCGGATCCTGGAATGTGCACTGGCTCCTCTTCCCCCTGACCCTGGAGTGCGCACTGGCTCCTCTTCCCCCTGACCCTAGATTGCGCACTGGCTCCTCTTCCCCCGACCCTGGAGTGTGCACTGGCTCCTCTTCCCCCGACCCTGGAGTGCGCACGGGCTCCTCTTCCCCCTGCCCCTGGAGTGCGCACTGGCTCCTCTTCCCTCTGACCCTGGAGTGCGTACTGGCTACTCTTCCCCCTGACCCTGGAGTGCGCACTGGCTCCTCTTCCCCCTGACCCTGGAGTGCGCACTGGCTCCTCTTCCCCCTGACCCTAGATTGCGCACTGGCCCCTCTTCCCTCTGACCCTGGAGTGCGCACTGGCCCCTCTTCCCCCTGACCCTGGAGTGCGCACTGGCTCCTCTTCCCTCTGACCCTGGAGTGCGCACTGGCCCCTCTTCCCCCTGACCCTGGAGTGCGCACTGGCCCCTCTTTCCCCAGATCCTGGAGTGCGCACTGGCTCCTCTTCCCCCTGACCCTGGAGTGCGCACTGGCCCCTCTTTCCCCAGATCCTGGAGTGCGCACTGGCTCCTCTACCCCCTGACCCTGGAGTGCGCACTGGCTCCTCTTCCCCCTGATCCTGGAATGTGCACTGGCTCCTCTTCCCACTGATCCTGGAATGCGCACTGGCTCCTCTTCCCCCTGATCCTGGAATGCGCACTGGCTCCTCTCCCCCTGACCCTGGAGTGGGCACTGGCTCCTCTTCCCTCTGACCCTGGAGTGCGCACTGGCTCCTCTTCCCTCTGACCCTGGAGTGCGCACTGGCTCCTCTTACCCCGGATCCTGGAGTGCGCACTGGCTCCTCTTCCCCCTGATCCTGGAATGCACATTGGCTCCACCCCCGACCCAGGAGTGCGCACTGGCTCCTCTTCCCCCTGATCATGGAATGCATACTGGCTCCTCCCCGACCCAGGAGTGCACACTGGCTCCTCTTTCCCCCTGATCCTGGATTGCGCACTGGCTCCTCTTCCCCTTGACCCTGGAATGCACACTGGTTCCTCTTCCACCTGACCCTGGAATGCACACTGGCTCCTCCCCCGACCCAGGAGTGCGCACTGGCTCCTCTTCCCCCTGACCCTGGAGTGCGCACTGGCTCCTCTTCCCCCTGACCCTGGAGTGTGCACTGGCTCCTCTTCCCTCTGACCCTGGACTGCGAACTGGCTCCTCTTCTCCCGATCCTGGAGTGCGCACTGGCTCCTCTTCCCCCTGATCCTGGAGTGCCACTGGCTCCTCTTCCCCCTGACCCTGGAGTGCGCACTGGCTCCTCTTCCCCCGACCCTGGAGTGTGCACTGGCTCCTCTTCCCCCTGACCCTGGAGTGCGCACTGGCTCCTCTTCCCCCTGATCCTGGAGTGCGCACTGGCTCCTCTTCCCCTGACCCTGGAGTGCGCACTGGCTCCTCTTCCCCCTGACACTGGAGTGCGCACTGGCTCCTTCCCCCTGATCATGGAGTGCGCACTGGCTCCTCTTCCCCCTGACACTGGAATGTGCACTGGCTCCTCTTCCCCCTGATCCTGGAATGCGCACTGGCTCCTCTTCCCCCGATCCAGGAATGCGCACTGGCTCCTCTTCCCCCTGACCCTGGAGTTCCACTGGCTCCTCTTCCCCCTTACCCTGGAGTGCGCACTGGCTCCTCTTCCCCGACCCTGGAGTGTGCACTGGCTCCTCTTTCCCCTGCCCCTGGAGTGCGCACTGGCTCCTCTTCCCTCTGCCCCTGGAGTGCGCACTGGCTCCTCTTCCCTCTGACCCTGGAGTGCGCACTGGCTCCTCTTCCCCTGACCCTGGAGTGTGCACTGGCTCCTCTTCCCCTGACCCTGGAGTGCGCACTGGCTCCTCTTCCCCCTGACACTGGAGTGCGCACTGGCTCCTCTTCCCCCTGATCCTGGAGTGCGCACAGGGTCCTCTTCCCCCGACCCTCTGGAGTGTGCACTGGCTCCTCTTCCCCCTGCCCCTGGAGTGCGCACTTTCTCCTCTTCCCCCTGAACCTGGAGTGCGCACTGACTCCTCTTCCCCCTGCCCCTGGAGTGCACACTGGCTCCTCCTCCCCCTTCCGCTGGTGTGTCCACTGGCTCCTCTTCCCCCTGACCCTGGAGTGCCACTGGCTCCTCTTCCCCCTGACCCTGGAGTGCGCACTGGCTCCTCTTTCCCCGGATCCTGGAATGTGCACTGGCTCCTCTTCTCTCTGACCCTGGAGTGCGCACTGGCTCCTCTTCTCTCTGACCCTGGAGTGCGCACTGGCTCCTCTTCCCCCGACCCTGGAGTGTGCACTGGCTCCTCTTCCCCCGACCCTGGAGTGCGCACGGGCTCCTCTTCCCCCTGCCCCTGGAGTGCGCACTGGCTCCTCTTCCCTCTGACCCTGGAGTGCGTACTGGCTACTCTTCCCCCTGACCCTGGAGTGCGCACTGGCTCCTCTTCCCCCTGACCCTGGAGTGCGCACTGGCTCCTCTTCCCCCTGACCCTAGATTGCGCACTGGCTCCTCTTCCCCCTGACCCTGGAGTGTGCACTGGCTCCTCCTCCCCCTTCCCCTGGAGTACACACTGGCTCCTCCTCTCCCTTCTCCTGGTGTGTGCACTGGCTCCTCCTCCCTCTGACCCTGGAGTGCGTACTGGCTACTCTTCCCCCTGACCCTGGAGTGCGCACTGGCTCCTCTTCCCCCTGACCCTGGAGTGCGCACTGGCTCCTCTTCCCCTTGACCCTGGATTGCGCACTGGCTCCTCTTCCCCCTGACCCTGGAGTGTGCACTGGCTCCTCCTCCCCCTTCCCCTGGAGTACACACTGGCTCCTCCTCCCCCTTCCCCTGGTGTGTGCACTGGCTCCTCCTCCCCCTGACCCTGGAGTGCGCACTGGCTCCTCTTCCCCCTGACCCTGGAGTGCGCACTGGCCCCTTTTCCCCCTGACCCTGGAATGCGCACTGGCTCCTCTTCCCCCTGACCCTGCAGTGCGCACTGGCTCCTCTTCCCTCTGACCCTGGAGTGCGCACTGGCTCCTCTTTCCCCGGATCCTGGAGTGCGCACTGGCTCCTCTTCCCCCTGACCCTGGAATGCACACTGGCTCCTCCCCCAACCCAGGAGTGCGCACTGGCTCCTCTTCCCTCTGATCATGGAATGCGCACTGGCTCCTCTTCCCCCTGATCCTGGAATGCGCACTGGCTCCTCTTCCCTCTGACCCTGGAATGCGCACTGGCTCCTCCCCCGACCCAGGAGTGCGCACTGGCTCCTCTTTCCCCTGACCCTGGAGTGCGCACTGGCTCCTCTTCCCCCGACCCTGGAGTGCGCACTGGCTCCTCTTCCCTCTGACCCTGGAGTGCCACTGGCTCCTCTTCCACCGACCTTGGAGTGTGCACTGGCTCCTCTTCCCCCTGACCCTGGAGTGCGCACTGGCTCCTCTTCCCCCGACCCTGGAGTGTGCACTGGCTGCTCTTCCCCTGACCCTGGAGTGCGCACTGGCTCCTCTTCCCTCTGACCCTGGAGTGCCACTGGCTCCTCTTCCCCCTGATCCTGGAGTGCGCACTGGCTCCTCTTCCACCGACCTTGGAGTGTGCACTGGCTCCTCTTCCCCCTGACCCTGGTGTGCGCACTGGCTCCTCTCTCCCCTGCCCCTGGAGTGCGCACTGGCTCCTCTTCCCTCTGACCCTGGAGTGCGCACTGGCTCCTCTTCCCCTGACCCTGGAGTGCGCACTGGCTCCTCTTCCCCCTGACCCTGGAGTGCGCACTGGCTCCTCTTTCCCCTGCCCCTGGAGTGCGCACTGGCTCCTCTTACCTCTGACCCTGGAGTGCGCACTGGCTCCTCTTCCCCCGACCCTGGAGTGCGCACTGGCTCCTCTTCCCCCTGATCCTGGAGTGCGCACTGGCTCCTCTTCCCCCTGATCATGGAATGCGCACTGGCTCCTCTTCCCCCTGATCCTGGAATGCGCACTGGCTCCTCTTCCCTCTGACCCTGGAATGCGCACTGGCTCCTCTTCCACCTGATCCTGGAATGCACACTGGCTCCTCCCCCGACCCAGGAGTGCGCACTGGCTCCTCTTCCCCCTGACCCTGGAGTGCGCACTGGCTCCTCTTCCCCCGACCCTGGAGTGTGCACTGGCTCCTCTTCCCCTGACCCTGGAGTGCGCACTGGCTCCTCTTCCCTCTGACCCTGGAGTGCCACTGGCTCCTCTTCCCCCTGATCCTGGAGTGCGCACTGGCTCCTCTTCCCCCGACCTTGGAGTGTGCACTGGCTCCTCTTCCCCCTGACCCTGGAGTGCGCACTGGCTCCTCTCTCCCCTGCCCCTGGAGTGCGCACTGGCTCCTCTTCCCTCTGACCCTGGAGTGCGCACTGGCTCCTCTTCCCCCGACCCTGGAGTGCGCACTGGCTCCTCTTCCCCCTGATCCTGGAGTGCGCACTGGCTCCTCTTCCCCCTGACCCTGGAGTGCGCACTGGCTCCTCTCTCCCCTGCCCCTGGAGTGCGCACTGGCTCCTCTTCCCTCTGACCCTGGAGTGCGCACTGGCTCCTCTTCCCCCGACCCTGGAGTGCGTACTGGCTCCTCTTCCCCCTGATCCTGGAGTGCGCAAAGGCTCCTCTTCCCCCTGACCCTGGAGTGCGCACTGGCTCCTCTTCCCCCTGAACCTGGAGTGCGCACTGACTCCTCTTCCCCCTGCCCCTGGAGTGCACACTGGCTCCTCCTCCCCCTTCCGCTGGTGTGTCCACTGGCTCCTCTTCCCCCTGACCCTGGAGTGCCACTGGCTCCTCTTCCCCCTGACCCTGGAGTGCGCACTGGCTCCTCTTTCCCCGGATCCTGGAATGTGCACTGGCTCCTCTTCTCTCTGACCCTGGAGTGCGCACTGGCTCCTCTTCCCCCTGACCCTGGAGTGCGCACTGGCTCCTCTTCCCCCGACCCTGGAGTGTGCACTGGCTGCTCTTCCCCTGACCCTGGAGTGCGCACTGGCTCCTCTTCCCTCTGACCCTGGAGTGCCACTGGCTCCTCTTCCCCCTGATCCTGGAGTGCGCACTGGCTCCTCTTCCACCGACCTTGGAGTGTGCACTGGCTCCTCTTCCCCCTGACCCTGGTGTGCGCACTGGCTCCTCTCTCCCCTGCCCCTGGAGTGCGCACTGGCTCCTCTTCCCTCTGACCCTGGAGTGCGCACTGGCTCCTCTTCCCCTGACCCTGGAGTGCGCACTGGCTCCTCTTCCCCCTGACCCTGGAGTGCGCACTGGCTCCTCTTTCCCCTGCCCCTGGAGTGCGCACTGGCTCCTCTTTCCCCTGCCCCTGGAGTGCGCACTGGCTCCTCTTACCTCTGACCCTGGAGTGCGCACTGGCTCCTCTTCCCCCGACCCTGGAGTGCGCACTGGCTCCTCTTCCCCCTGATCCTGGAGTGCGCACTGGCTCCTCTTCCCCCTGATCATGGAATGCGCACTGGCTCCTCTTCCCCCTGATCCTGGAATGCGCACTGGCTCCTCTTCCCTCTGACCCTGGAATGCGCACTGGCTCCTCTTCCACCTGATCCTGGAATGCACACTGGCTCCTCCCCCGACCCAGGAGTGCGCACTGGCTCCTCTTCCCCCTGACCCTGGAGTGCGCACTGGCTCCTCTTCCCCCGACCCTGGAGTGTGCACTGGCTCCTCTTCCCCTGACCCTGGAGTGCGCACTGGCTCCTCTTCCCTCTGACCCTGGAGTGCCACTGGCTCCTCTTCCCCCTGATCCTGGAGTGCGCACTGGCTCCTCTTCCCCCGACCTTGGAGTGTGCACTGGCTCCTCTTCCCCCTGACCCTGGAGTGCGCACTGGCTCCTCTCTCCCCTGCCCCTGGAGTGCGCACTGGCTCCTCTTCCCTCTGACCCTGGAGTGCGCACTGGCTCCTCTTCCCCCGACCCTGGAGTGCGCACTGGCTCCTCTTCCCCCTGATCCTGGAGTGCGCACTGGCTCCTCTTCCCCCTGACCCTGGAGTGCGCACTGGCTCCTCTCTCCCCTGCCCCTGGAGTGCGCACTGGCTCCTCTTCCCTCTGACCCTGGAGTGCGCACTGGCTCCTCTTCCCCCGACCCTGGAGTGCGTACTGGCTCCTCTTCCCCCTGATCCTGGAGTGCGCAAAGGCTCCTCTTCCCCCGACCCTGGAGTGTGCACTGGCTCCTCTTCCCCCTGACCCTGGAGTGCGCACTGGCTCCTCTTCCCCCTGAACCTGGAGTGCGCACTGACTCCTCTTCCCCCTGCCCCTGGAGTGCACACTGGCTCCTCCTCCCCCTTCCGCTGGTGTGTCCACTGGCTCCTCTTCCCCCTGACCCTGGAGTGCCACTGGCTCCTCTTCCCCCTGACCCTGGAGTGCGCACTGGCTCCTCTTTCCCCGGATCCTGGAATGTGCACTGGCTCCTCTTCTCTCTGACCCTGGAGTGCGCACTGGCTCCTCTTCTCTCTGACCCTGGAGTGCGCACTGGCTCCTCTTCCCCCGACCCTGGAGTGTGCACTGGCTCCTCTTCCCCCGACCCTGGAGTGCGCACGGGCTCCTCTTCCCCCTGCCCCTGGAGTGCGCACTGGCTCCTCTTCCCTCTGACCCTGGAGTGCGTACTGGCTACTCTTCCCCCTGACCCTGGAGTGCGCACTGGCTCCTCTTCCCCCTGACCCTGGAGTGCGCACTGGCTCCTCTTCCCCCTGACCCTAGATTGCGCACTGGCTCCTCTTCCCCCTGACCCTGGAGTGTGCACTGGCTCCTCCTCCCCCTTCCCCTGGAGTACACACTGGCTCCTCCTCTCCCTTCTCCTGGTGTGTGCACTGGCTCCTCCTCCCTCTGACCCTGGAGTGCGTACTGGCTACTCTTCCCCCTGACCCTGGAGTGCGCACTGGCTCCTCTTCCCCCTGACCCTGGAGTGCGCACTGGCTCCTCTTCCCCTTGACCCTGGATTGCGCACTGGCTCCTCTTCCCCCTGACCCTGGAGTGCGCACTGGCTCCTCCTCCCCCTTCCCCTGGAGTACACACTGGCTCCTCCTCCCCCTTCCCCTGGTGTGTGCACTGGCTCCTCCTCCCCCTGACCCTGGAGTGCGCACTGGCTCCTCTTCCCCCTGACCCTGGAGTGCGCACTGGCCCCTTTTCCCCCTGACCCTGGAATGCGCACTGGCTCCTCTTCCCCCTGACCCTGCAGTGCGCACTGGCTCCTCTTCCCTCTGACCCTGGAGTGCGCACTGGCTCCTCTTTCCCCGGATCCTGGAGTGCGCACTGGCTCCTCTTCCCCCTGACCCTGGAATGCACACTGGCTCCTCCCCCAACCCAGGAGTGCGCACTGGCTCCTCTTCCCTCTGATCATGGAATGCGCACTGGCTCCTCTTCCCCCTGATCCTGGAATGCGCACTGGCTCCTCTTCCCTCTGACCCTGGAATGCGCACTGGCTCCTCCCCCGACCCAGGAGTGCGCACTGGCTCCTCTTTCCCCTGACCCTGGAGTGCGCACTGGCTCCTCTTCCCCCGACCCTGGAGTGCGCACTGGCTCCTCTTCCCTCTGACCCTGGAGTGCCACTGGCTCCTCTTCCACCGACCTTGGAGTGTGCACTGGCTCCTCTTCCCCCTGACCCTGGAGTGCGCACTGGCTCCTCTTCCCCCGACCCTGGAGTGTGCACTGGCTGCTCTTCCCCTGACCCTGGAGTGCGCACTGGCTCCTCTTCCCTCTGACCCTGGAGTGCCACTGGCTCCTCTTCCCCCTGATCCTGGAGTGCGCACTGGCTCCTCTTCCACCGACCTTGGAGTGTGCACTGGCTCCTCTTCCCCCTGACCCTGGTGTGCGCACTGGCTCCTCTCTCCCCTGCCCCTGGAGTGCGCACTGGCTCCTCTTCCCTCTGACCCTGGAGTGCGCACTGGCTCCTCTTCCCCTGACCCTGGAGTGCGCACTGGCTCCTCTTCCCCCTGACCCTGGAGTGCGCACTGGCTCCTCTTTCCCCTGCCCCTGGAGTGCGCACTGGCTCCTCTTACCTCTGACCCTGGAGTGCGCACTGGCTCCTCTTCCCCCGACCCTGGAATGCGCACTGGCTCCTCTTCCACCTGATCCTGGAATGCACACTGGCTCCTCCCCCGACCCAGGAGTGCGCACTGGCTCCTCTTCCCCCTGACCCTGGAGTGCGCACTGGCTCCTCTTCCCCCGACCCTGGAGTGTGCACTGGCTCCTCTTCCCCTGACCCTGGAGTGCGCACTGGCTCCTCTTCCCTCTGACCCTGGAGTGCCACTGGCTCCTCTTCCCCCTGATCCTGGAGTGCGCACTGGCTCCTCTTCCCCCGACCTTGGAGTGTGCACTGGCTCCTCTTCCCCCTGACCCTGGAGTGCGCACTGGCTCCTCTCTCCCCTGCCCCTGGAGTGCGCACTGGCTCCTCTTCCCTCTGACCCTGGAGTGCGCACTGGCTCCTCTTCCCCCGACCCTGGAGTGCGCACTGGCTCCTCTTCCCCCTGATCCTGGAGTGCGCACTGGCTCCTCTTCCCCCTGACCCTGGAGTGCGCACTGGCTCCTCTCTCCCCTGCCCCTGGAGTGCGCACTGGCTCCTCTTCCCTCTGACCCTGGAGTGCGCACTGGCTCCTCTTCCCCCGACCCTGGAGTGCGTACTGGCTCCTCTTCCCCCTGATCCTGGAGTGCGCAAAGGCTCCTCTTCCCCCGACCCTGGAGTGTGCACTGGCTCCTCTTCCCCCTGACCCTGGAGTGCGCACTGGCTCCTCTTCCCCCTGCCCCTGGAGTGCGCACTGGCTCCTCTTCCCCCTGACCCTGGATTACGCACTGGCTCCTCCTCCCCCTTCTCCTGGTGTGTGCACTGGCTCCTCCTCCCCCTTACCGCTGGTGTGTGCACTGGCTCCTCTTCCCCCTGACCCTGGAGTGCCACTGGCTCCTCTTCCCCCTGACCCTGGAATGTGCACTGGCTCCTCTTTCCCCGGATCCTGGAATGTGCACTGGCTCCTCTTCCCCCGACCCTGGAGTGCGCACTGGCTCCTCTTCCCCCGACCCTGGAGTGTGCACTGGCTCCTCTTCCCCAACCCTGGAGTGTGCACTGGCTCCTCTTCCCCCTGCCCCTGGAGTGCGCACTGGCTCCTCTTCCCTCTGACCCTGGAGTGCGTACTGGCTCCTCTTCCCCCTGACCCTGGAGTGTGCACTGGCTCCTCTTCCCACTGCCCCTGGAGTGCGCACTGGCTCCTCTTCCCCCTGACCCTGGAGTGTGCACTGGCTCCTCCTCCCCCTTCCCCTGGAGTATGCACTGGCTCCTCCTCCCCCTTCTCCTGGTGTGTGCACTGGCTCCCCCCCCTTCCGCTGGTGTGTGCACTGGCTCCTCTTCCCCCTGACCCTGGAGTGCCATTGGCTCCTCTTCCCCCGACCCTGGAATGCGCACTGGCTCCTCTTTCCCCGGATCCTGGAATGTGCACTGGCTCCTCTTCCCCCTGAGCTGGAGTGCGCACTGGCTCCTCTTCTCTCTGTCCCTGGCGTGCGCACTGGCTCCTCTTCCCCTGACCCTGGAGTGCATACTGGCTACTCTTCCCCCTGACCCTGGAGTGCGCACTGGCTCCTCTTCCCCCTGACCCTGGAGTGTGCACTGGCTCCTCCTCCCCCTTCCCCTGGAGTACGCACTGGCTCCTCCTCCCCCTTCTCCTGGTGTGTGCACTGGCTCCCCCCCCTTCCGCTGGTGTGTGCACTGGCTCCTCTTCCCCCTGACCCTGGAGTGCCATTGGCTCCTCTTCCCCCGACCCTGGAATGCGCACTGGCTCCTCTTCCCCCTGATCCTGGAATGTGCACTGGCTCCTCTTTCCCCGGATCCTGGAATGTGCACTGGCTCCTCTTCCCCCTGAGCTGGAGTGCGCACTGGCCCCTCTTCCCCCTGACCCTGGAGTGCGCACTGGCCCCTCTTCCCCCTGATCCTGGAATGTGCACTGGCTTCTCTTCCCACTGATCCTGGAATGCGCACTGGCACCTCTTCCCCCTGATCCTGGAATGCGCACTGGCTCCTCTTCCCCCTGACACTGGAGTGTGCACTGGCTCCTCTTCCCTCTGACCCTGGAGTGCGCACTGGCTCCTCTTCCCTCTGACCCTGGAGTGCGCATTGGCTCCTCTTACCCCGGATCCTGGAGTGCGCACTGGCTCCTCTTCCCCCTGATCCTGGAATGCACACTGGCTCCACCCCCGACCCAGGAGTGCGCACTGGCTCCTCTTCCCCCTGATCCTGGAATGCACACTGGCTCCACCCCCGACCCAGGAGTGTGCACTGGCTCCTCTTTCCCCCTGATCCTGGATTGCGCACTGGTTCCTCTTCCACCTGACCCTGGAATGCACACTGGCTCCTCTTCCCCCTGACCCTGTAGTGCGCACTGGCTCTTCTTCCCCCGACCCTGGAGTGCGCGCTGGCTCCTCTTCCCCCGACCCTGGAGTGCGCGCTGGCTCCTCTTCCCTCTGACCCTGGAGTGCCACTGGCTCCTCTTCCCCCTGATCCTGGAGTGCGCACTGGCTCCTCTTCCCCCTGATCCTGGAGTGCGCACTGGCTCCTCTTCCCCCGACCCTGGAGTGCGCACTGGCTCCTCTTTCCCCTGACCCTGGAGTGTGCACTGGCCCCTCTTCCCCCTGACCCTGGAGTGCGCACTGGCCCCTCTTTCCCCAGATCCTGGAGTGCGCACTGGCTCCTCTTCCCCCTGACCCTGGAGTGCGCACTGGCCCCTCTTTCCCCAGATCCTGGAGTGCGCACTGGCTCCTCTTCCCCCTGACCCTGGAGTGCGCACTGGCTCCTCTTCCCCCTGACACTGGAGTGCGCACTGGCTCCTCTTCCCCCTGACCCTGGAGTGCGCACTGGCTCCTCTTCCCCCTGACCCTGGAGTGCGCACAGGCCCCTCTTTCCCCAGATCCTGGAGTGCGCACTGGCTCCTCTTCCCCCTGACACTGGAGTGTGCACTGGCCCCTCTTTCCCCAGATCCTGGAGTGCGCACTGGCTCCTCTTCCCCCTGACCCTGGAGTGCGCACTGGCTCCTCTTCCCCCGACACTGGAGTGCGCACTGGCTCCTCTTCCCCCTGACCCTGGAGTGCGCACTGGCTCCTCTTCCCCCTGACCCTGGAGTGCGCACAGGCCCCTCTTTCCCCAGATCCTGGAGTGCGCACTGGCTCCTCTTCCCCCTGACCCTGGAGTGCGCACTGGCTCCTCTTCCCCCTGACCCTGGAGTGCGCACTGGCTCCTCTTCCCCCTGACACTGGAATGTGCACTGTCTCCTCTTCCCCCTGATCCTGGAATGCGCACTTGCTCCTCTTCCCCCGATGCTGGAATGCGAACTGGCTCCTCTTCCCCCGATCCTGGAATGGGCACTGGCCCCTCTTCCCCCTGACCCTGGAGTGCGCACTGGCCCCTCTTCCCCCTGACCCTGGAGTGCGCACTGGCCCCTCTTCCCTCTGACCCTGGAGTGCGCACTGGCCCCTCTTCCCCCTGACCCTGGAGTGCGCACTGGCTCCTCTTCCCTCTGACCCTGGAGTGCGCACTGGCCCCTCTTCCCCCTGACCCTGGAGTGCGCACTGGCCCCTCTTTCCCCAGATCCTGGAGTGCGCACTGGCTCCTCTTCCCCCTGACCCTGGAGTGCGCACTGGCCCCTCTTTCCCCAGATCCTGGAGTGCGCACTGGCTCCTCTTCCCCCTGACCCTGGAGTGCGCACTGGCTCCTCTTCCCCCTGATCCTGGAATGTGCACTGGCTCCTCTTCCCACTGATCCCGGAATGCGCACTGGCTCCTCTTCCCCCTGATCCTGGAATGCGCACCGGCTCCTCTCCCCCTGACCCTGGAGTGGGCACTGGCTCCTCTTCCCTCTGACCCTGGAGTGCGCACTGGCTCCTCTTCCCTCTGACCCTGGAGTGCGCACTGGCTCCTCTTACCCCGGATCCTGGAGTGCGCACTGGCTCTTCTTCCCCCTGATCCTGGAATGCACATTGGCTCCACCCCCGACCCAGGAGTGCGCACTGGCTCCTCTTCCCCCTGATCATGGATTGCGCACTGGCTCCTCTTCCCTCTGACCCTGGAATGCACACTGGTTCCTCTTCCACCTGACCCTGGAATGCACACTGGCTCCTCCCCCGACCCAGGAGTGCGCACTGGCTCCTCTTCCCCCTGACCCTGGAGTGCGCACTGGCTCCTCTTCCCCCTGACCCTGGAGTGCGCACTGGCTCCTCTTCCCTCTGACCCTGGAGTGCGAACTGGCTCCTCTTCTCCCGATCCTGGAGTGCGCACTGGCTCCTCTTCCCCCTGATCCTGGAGTGCCACTGGCTCCTCTTCCCCCTGACCCTGGAGTGCGCACTGGCTCCTCTTCCCCCGACCCTGGAGTGTGCACTAGCTCCTCTTCCCACTGACCCTGGAGTGCGCACTGGCTCCTCTTCCCCCTGATCCTGGAGTGCGCACTGGCTCCTCTTCCCCTGACCCTGGAGTGCGCACTGGCTCCTCTTCCCCCTGACACTGGAGTGCGCACTGGCTCCTTCCCCCTGATCATGGAGTGCGCACTGGCTCCTCTTCCCCCTGACCCTGGAGTGCGCACTGGCTCCTCTTCCCCCTGACACTGGAATGTGCACTGGCTCCTCTTCCCCCTGATCCTGGAATGCGCACTGGCTCCTCTTCCCCCGATCCAGGAATGCGCACTGGCTCCTCTTCCCCCTGACCCTGGAGTTCCACTGGCTCCTCTTCCCCCTTACCCTGGAGTGCGCACTGGCTCCTCTTCCCCGACCCTGGAGTGTGCACTGGCTCCTCTTTCCCCTGCCCCTGGAGTGCGCACTGGCTCCTCTTCCCTCTGCCCCTGGAGTGCGCACTGGCTCCTCTTCCCTCTGACCCTGGAGTGCGCACTGGCTCCTCTTCCCCTGACCCTGGAGTGTGCACTGGCTCCTCTTCCCCTGACCCTGGAGTGCGCACTGGCTCCTCTTCCCCCTGACACTGGAGTGCGCACTGGCTCCTCTTCCCCCTGATCCTGGAGTGCGCACAGGGTCCTCTTCCCCCGACCCTCTGGAGTGTGCACTGGCTCCTCTTCCCCCTGCCCCTGGAGTGCGCACTTTCTCCTCTTCCCCCTGAACCTGGAGTGCGCACTGACTCCTCTTCCCCCTGCCCCTGGAGTGCAAACTGGCTCCTCCTCCCCCTTCCGCTGGTGTGTCCACTGGCTCCTCTTCCCCCTGACCCTGGAGTGCCACTGGCTCCTCTTCCCCCTGACCCTGGAGTGCGCACTGGCTCCTCTTTCCCCGGATCCTGGAATGTGCACTGGCTCCTCTTCTCTCTGACCCTGGAGTGCGCACTGGCTCCTCTTCTCTCTGACCCTGGAGTGCGCACTGGCTCCTCTTCCCCCGACCCTGGAGTGTGCACTGGCTCCTCTTCCCCCGACCCTGGAGTGCGCACGGGCTCCTCTTCCCCCTGCCCCTGGAGTGCGCACTGGCTCCTCTTCCCTCTGACCCTGGAGTGCGTACTGGCTACTCTTCCCCCTGACACTGGAGTGCGCACTGGCTCCTTCCCCCTGATCATGGAGTGCGCACTGGCTCCTCTTCCCCCTGACCCTGGAGTGCGCACTGGCTCCTCTTCCCCCTGACACTGGAATGTGCACTGGCTCCTCTTCCCCCTGATCCTGGAATGCGCACTGGCTCCTCTTCCCCCGATCCAGGAATGCGCACTGGCTCCTCTTCCCCCTGACCCTGGAGTTCCACTGGCTCCTCTTCCCCCTTACCCTGGAGTGCGCACTGGCTCCTCTTCCCCGACCCTGGAGTGTGCACTGGCTCCTCTTTCCCCTGCCCCTGGAGTGCGCACTGGCTCCTCTTCCCTCTGCCCCTGGAGTGCGCACTGGCTCCTCTTCCCTCTGACCCTGGAGTGCGCACTGGCTCCTCTTCCCCTGACCCTGGAGTGTGCACTGGCTCCTCTTCCCCTGACCCTGGAGTGCGCACTGGCTCCTCTTCCCCCTGACACTGGAGTGCGCACTGGCTCCTCTTCCCCCTGATCCTGGAGTGCGCACAGGGTCCTCTTCCCCCGACCCTCTGGAGTGTGCACTGGCTCCTCTTCCCCCTGCCCCTGGAGTGCGCACTTTCTCCTCTTCCCCCTGAACCTGGAGTGCGCACTGACTCCTCTTCCCCCTGCCCCTGGAGTGCAAACTGGCTCCTCCTCCCCCTTCCGCTGGTGTGTCCACTGGCTCCTCTTCCCCCTGACCCTGGAGTGCCACTGGCTCCTCTTCCCCCTGACCCTGGAGTGCGCACTGGCTCCTCTTTCCCCGGATCCTGGAATGTGCACTGGCTCCTCTTCTCTCTGACCCTGGAGTGCGCACTGGCTCCTCTTCTCTCTGACCCTGGAGTGCGCACTGGCTCCTCTTCCCCCGACCCTGGAGTGTGCACTGGCTCCTCTTCCCCCGACCCTGGAGTGCGCACGGGCTCCTCTTCCCCCTGCCCCTGGAGTGCGCACTGGCTCCTCTTCCCTCTGACCCTGGAGTGCGTACTGGCTACTCTTCCCCCTGACCCTGGAGTGCGCACTGGCTCCTCTTCCCCCTGACCCTGGAGTGCGCACTGGCTCCTCTTCCCCCTGACCCTGGATTGCGCACTGGCTCCTCTTCTCCCTGACCCTGGAGTGTGCACTGGCTCCTCCTCCCCCTTCCCCTGGAGTACACACTGGCTCCTCCTCCCCCTTCTCCTGGTGTGTGCACTGGCTCCTCCTCCCTCTGACCCTGGAGTGCGTACTGGCTCCTCTTCCCCCTGACCCTGGAGTGCGCACTGGCCCCTCTTCCCTCTGACCCTGGAGTGCGCACTGGCCCCTCTTCCCCCTGACCCTGGAGTGCGCACTGGCTCCTCTTCCCTCTGACCCTGGAGTGCGCACTGGCCCCTCTTCCCCCTGACCCTGGAGTGCGCACTGGCCCCTCTTTCCCCAGATCCTGGAGTGCGCACTGGCTCCTCTTCCCCCTGACCCTGGAGTGCGCACTGGCCCCTCTTTCCCCAGATCCTGGAGTGCGCACTGGCTCCTCTTCCCCCTGACCCTGGAGTGCGCACTGGCTCCTCTTCCCCCTGATCCTGGAATGTGCACTGGCTCCTCTTCCCACTGATCCCGGAATGCGCACTGGCTCCTCTTCCCCCTGATCCTGGAATGCGCACCGGCTCCTCTCCCCCTGACCCTGGAGTGGGCACTGGCTCCTCTTCCCTCTGACCCTGGAGTGCGCACTGGCTCCTCTTCCCTCTGACCCTGGAGTGCGCACTGGCTCCTCTTCCCTCTGACCCTGGAGTGCGCACTGGCTCCTCTTACCCCGGATCCTGGAGTGCGCACTGGCTCTTCTTCCCCCTGATCCTGGAATGCACATTGGCTCCACCCCCGACCCAGGAGTGCGCACTGGCTCCTCTTCCCCCTGATCATGGATTGCGCACTGGCTCCTCTTCCCTCTGACCCTGGAATGCACACTGGTTCCTCTTCCACCTGACCCTGGAATGCACACTGGCTCCTCCCCCGACCCAGGAGTGCGCACTGGCTCCTCTTCCCCCTGACCCTGGAGTGCGCACTGGCTCCTCTTCCCCCTGACCCTGGAGTGCGCACTGGCTCCTCTTCCCTCTGACCCTGGAGTGCGAACTGGCTCCTCTTCTCCCGATCCTGGAGTGCGCACTGGCTCCTCTTCCCCCTGATCCTGGAGTGCCACTGGCTCCTCTTCCCCCTGACCCTGGAGTGCGCACTGGCTCCTCTTCCCCCGACCCTGGAGTGTGCACTAGCTCCTCTTCCCACTGACCCTGGAGTGCGCACTGGCTCCTCTTCCCCCTGATCCTGGAGTGCGCACTGGCTCCTCTTCCCCTGACCCTGGAGTGCGCACTGGCTCCTCTTCCCCCTGACACTGGAGTGCGCACTGGCTCCTTCCCCCTGATCATGGAGTGCGCACTGGCTCCTCTTCCCCCTGACCCTGGAGTGCGCACTGGCTCCTCTTCCCCCTGACACTGGAATGTGCACTGGCTCCTCTTCCCCCTGATCCTGGAATGCGCACTGGCTCCTCTTCCCCCGATCCAGGAATGCGCACTGGCTCCTCTTCCCCCTGACCCTGGAGTTCCACTGGCTCCTCTTCCCCCTTACCCTGGAGTGCGCACTGGCTCCTCTTCCCCGACCCTGGAGTGTGCACTGGCTCCTCTTTCCCCTGCCCCTGGAGTGCGCACTGGCTCCTCTTCCCTCTGCCCCTGGAGTGCGCACTGGCTCCTCTTCCCTCTGACCCTGGAGTGCGCACTGGCTCCTCTTCCCCTGACCCTGGAGTGTGCACTGGCTCCTCTTCCCCTGACCCTGGAGTGCGCACTGGCTCCTCTTCCCCCTGACACTGGAGTGCACACTGGCTCCTCTTCCCCCTGATCCTGGAGTGCGCACAGGGTCCTCTTCCCCCGACCCTCTGGAGTGTGCACTGGCTCCTCTTCCCCCTGCCCCTGGAGTGCGCACTTTCTCCTCTTCCCCCTGAACCTGGAGTGCGCACTGACTCCTCTTCCCCCTGCCCCTGGAGTGCAAACTGGCTCCTCCTCCCCCTTCCGCTGGTGTGTCCACTGGCTCCTCTTCCCCCTGACCCTGGAGTGCCACTGGCTCCTCTTCCCCCTGACCCTGGAGTGCGCACTGGCTCCTCTTTCCCCGGATCCTGGAATGTGCACTGGCTCCTCTTCTCTCTGACCCTGGAGTGCGCACTGGCTCCTCTTCTCTCTGACCCTGGAGTGCGCACTGGCTCCTCTTCCCCCGACCCTGGAGTGTGCACTGGCTCCTCTTCCCCCGACCCTGGAGTGCGCACGGGCTCCTCTTCCCCCTGCCCCTGGAGTGCGCACTGGCTCCTCTTCCCTCTGACCCTGGAGTGCGTACTGGCTACTCTTCCCCCTGACCCTGGAGTGCGCACTGGCTCCTCTTCCCCCTGACCCTGGAGTGCGCACTGGCTCCTCTTCCCCCTGACCCTGGATTGCGCACTGGCTCCTCTTCTCCCTGACCCTGGAGTGTGCACTGGCTCCTCCTCCCCCTTCCCCTGGAGTACACACTGGCTCCTCCTCCCCCTTCTCCTGGTGTGTGCACTGGCTCCTCCTCCCTCTGACCCTGGAGTGCGTACTGGCTCCTCTTCCCCCTGACCCTGGAGTGCGCACTGGCTCCTCTTCCCCCTGACCCTGGATTGCGCACTGGCTCCTCTTCCCCCTGACCCTGGAGTGTGCACTGGCTCCTCCTCCCCCTTCCCCTGGAGTACACACTGGCTCCTCCTCCCCCTTCCCCTGGTGTGTGCACTGGCTCCTCCTCCCCCTGACCCTGGAGTGCGCACTGGCTCCTCTTCCCCCTGACCCTGGAGTGCGCACTGGCCCCTTTTCCCCCTGACCCTGGAATGCGCACTGGCTCCTCTTCCCCCTGACCCTGCAGTGCGCACTGGCTCCTCTTCCCTCTGACCCTGGAGTGCGCACTGGCTCCTCTTTCCCCGGATCCTGGAGTGCGCACTGGCTCCTCTTCCCCCTGACCCTGGAATGCACACTGGCTCCTCCCCCAACCCAGGAGTGCGCACTGGCTCCTCTTCCCTCTGATCATGGAATGCGCACTGGCTCCTCTTCCCCCTGATCCTGGAATGCGCACTGGCTCCTCTTCCCTCTGACCCTGGAATGCGCACTGGCTCCTCCCCCGACCCAGGAGTGCGCACTGGCTCCTCTTCCCCCTGACCCTGGAGTGCGCACTGGCTCCTCTTCCCCCGACCCTGGAGTGCGCACTGGCTCCTCTTCCCTCTGACCCTGGAGTGCCACTGGCTCCTCTTCCACCGACCTTGGAGTGTGCACTGGCTCCTCTTCCCCCTGACCCTGGAGTGCGCACTGGCTCCTCTTCCCCCGACCCTGGAGTGTGCACTGGCTGCTCTTCCCCTGACCCTGGAGTGCGCACTGGCTCCTCTTCCCTCTGACCCTGGAGTGCCACTGGCTCCTCTTCCCCCTGATCCTGGAGTGCGCACTGGCTCCTCTTCCACCGACCTTGGAGTGTGCACTGGCTCCTCTTCCCCCTGACCCTGGTGTGCGCACTGGCTCCTCTCTCCCCTGCCCCTGGAGTGCGCACTGGCTCCTCTTCCCTCTGACCCTGGAGTGCGCACTGGCTCCTCTTCCCCTGACCCTGGAGTGCGCACTGGCTCCTCTTCCCCCTGACCCTGGAGTGCGCACTGGCTCCTCTTTCCCCTGCCCCTGGAGTGCGCACTGGCTCCTCTTACCTCTGACCCTGGAGTGCGCACTGGCTCCTCTTCCCCCGACCCTGGAGTGCGCACTGGCTCCTCTTCCCCCTGACCCTGGAGTGCGCACTGGCTCCTCTTTCCCCTGCCCCTGGAGTGCGCACTGGCTCCTCTTCCCCCTGATCATGGAATGCGCACTGGCTCCTCTTCCCCCTGATCCTGGAATGCGCACTGGCTCCTCTTCCCTCTGACCCTGGAATGCGCACTGGCTCCTCTTCCACCTGATCCTGGAATGCACACTGGCTCCTCCCCCGACCCAGGAGTGCGCACTGGCTCCTCTTCCCCCTGACCCTGGAGTGCGCACTGGCTCCTCTTCCCCCGACCCTGGAGTGTGCACTGGCTCCTCTTCCCCTGACCCTGGAGTGCGCACTGGCTCCTCTTCCCTCTGACCCTGGAGTGCCACTGGCTCCTCTTCCCCCTGATCCTGGAGTGCGTACTGGCTCCTCTTCCCCCGACCTTGGAGTGTGCACTGGCTCCTCTTCCCCCTGACCCTGGAGTGCGCACTGGCTCCTCTCTCCCCTGCCCCTGGAGTGCGCACTGGCTCCTCTTCCCTCTGACCCTGGAGTGCGCACTGGCTCCTCTTCCCCCGACCCTGGAGTGCGCACTGGCTCCTCTTCCCCCTGATCCTGGAGTGCGCACTGGCTCCTCTTCCCCCTGACCCTGGAGTGCGCACTGGCTCCTCTCTCCCCTGCCCCTGGAGTGCGCACTGGCTCCTCTTCCCTCTGACCCTGGAGTGCGCACTGGCTCCTCTTCCCCCGACCCTGGAGTGCGTACTGGCTCCTCTTCCCCCTGATCCTGGAGTGCGCAAAGGCTCCTCTTCCCCCGACCCTGGAGTGTGCACTGGCTCCTCTTCCCCCTGACCCTGGAGTGCGCACTGGCTCCTCTTCCCCCTGCCCCTGGAGTGCGCACTGGCTCCTCTTCCCCCTGACCCTGGATTACGCACTGGCTCCTCCTCCCCCTTCTCCTGGTGTGTGCACTGGCTCCTCCTCCCCCTTACCGCTGGTGTGTGCACTGTCTCCTCTTCCCCCTGACCCTGGAGTGCCACTGGCTCCTCTTCCCCCTGACCCTGGAATGTGCACTGGCTCCTCTTTCCCCGGATCCTGGAATGTGCACTGGCTCCTCTTCCCCCGACCCTGGAGTGCGCACTGGCTCCTCTTCCCCCGACCCTGGAGTGTGCACTGGCTCCTCTTCCCCAACCCTGGAGTGTGCACTGGCTCCTCTTCCCCCTGCCCCTGGAGTGCGCACTGGCTCCTCTTCCCTCTGACCCTGGAGTGCGTACTGGCTCCTCTTCCCCCTGACCCTGGAGTGCGCACTGGCTCCTCTTCCCCCTGACCCTGGAGTGTGCACTGGCTCCTCTTCCCACTGCCCCTGGAGTGCGCACTGGCTCCTCTTCCCCCTGACCCTGGAGTGTGCACTGGCTCCTCCTCCCCCTTCCCCTGGAGTACGCACTGGCTCCTCCTCCCCCTTCTCCTGGTGTGTGCACTGGCTCCCCCCCCTTCCGCTGGTGTGTGCACTGGCTCCTCTTCCCCCTGACCCTGGAGTGCCATTGGCTCCTCTTCCCCCGACCCTGGAATGCGCACTGGCTCCTCTTTCCCCGGATCCTGGAATGTGCACTGGCTCCTCTTCCCCCTGAGCTGGAGTGCGCACTGGCTCCTCTTCTCTCTGTCCCTGGCGTGCGCACTGGCTCCTCTTCCCCTGACCCTGGAGTGCATACTGGCTACTCTTCCCCCTGACCCTGGAGTGCGCACTGGCTCCTCTTCCCCCTGACCCTGGAGTGTGCACTGGCTCCTCCTCCCCCTTCCCCTGGAGTACGCACTGGCTCCTCCTCCCCCTTCTCCTGGTGTGTGCACTGGCTCCCCCCCCTTCCGCTGGTGTGTGCACTGGCTCCTCTTCCCCCTGACCCTGGAGTGCCATTGGCTCCTCTTCCCCCGACCCTGGAATGCGCACTGGCTCCTCTTCCCCCTGATCCTGGAATGTGCACTGGCTCCTCTTTCCCCGGATCCTGGAATGTGCACTGGCTCCTCTTCCCCCTGAGCTGGAGTGCGCACTGGCTCCTCTTCTCTCTGTCCCTGGCGTGCGCACTGGCTCCTCTTCCCCTGACCCTGGAGTGCATACTGGCTACTCTTCCCCCTGACCCTGGAGTGCGCACTGGCTCCTCTTCCCCCTGACCCTGGAATGTGCACTGGCTCCTCCTCCCCCTTTCCCTGGAATGCCCACTGGCTTCTCCTCCCCTTCTCCTGGTGTGTGCACTGGCTCCTCCTCCCCTTCCGCTGGAGTGTGCACTGGCTCCTCCCCTTCTCCTGGAGTGCGCACTGGCTCCTCCTCCCCTTCCGCTGGAGTGCACACTGGCTCCTCCTCCCCCTTCCCCTGGCGTGTGCACTGGCTCTACCTCCCCATCTCCTGGAGTGCGCACTGGCTCCTCCCCTTCTGCTGGGGTGCACACTGGCTCCTCCTCCCCTTCCGCTGGAGTGCGCACTGGCTCCTCTTCGCTCTGACCCTGGAGTGCGTACTGGCTACTCTTCCCCCTGACCCTGGAGTGCGCACTGGCTCCTCTTCCCCCTGACCCTGGAGTGCGCACTGACTCCTCCTCCCCTTCTCCTGGAGTGCACACTGGCTCCTCCTCCCCTTCTCCTGGAGTGCGCACTGGCTCCTCCTCCCCTTCCGCTGGAGTGTGCACTGGCTCCTCCTCCCCTTCCTCTGGCGTGCGCACTGGCTCCTCCTCCCCTTCCCCTGGCGTGTTCACTGGCTCCTCCTCCCCCTTCCCCTGGCGTGCACACTGGCTCCTCCAGCCGCTGCCCCTGGAGTGCGCACTGGCTCCTCCTCCCCTTCCCCTGGCATGTGCACTGGCTCCTCCAGCCGCTGCCCCTGGAGTGGGCACTGGCTCCTCCTCCCCCTTCCCCTGGTGTGTGCACTGGCTCCTCCTCCCCCTTCCCCTGGAGTGCGCACTGGCTCCTCCAGCCGCTGCCCCTGGAGTGCGCACTGGCTCCTCCTCCCCCTTCCCCTGGTGTGGTCACTGGCTCCTCCTCCCCCTTCCCCTGGTGTGTGCACTGCTTCCTCCACCCGCTGCCCCTGAATGCACACTGGCTCCTCCAGCCGCTGGAGTGCACACTGGCTCCTCGCCTTCCACTGGCTGCTCCTCCGCCCCTTGGGCCCACACTGGTTCTCGTTTTTCTGAAATACGCCTCCTCCCGACCTGCCCTTGACTGGTGTATGGGGATATCGGAGCACCTGCGACAAGCTGGAGAATTGCTGAATCCTCAGTGGCCTGATCAGGGCTGGTGTCTACTCTGTGAGCTGGACAGACGAGGAAAGCCTCACAATCCATCCTCGGAGCACCGGGGTTGACGGTGGCTTTACCAGGGAGTGGGTTCGGTGGTTTGGCAGAGTCCATGTTGCCTATGGAGGTGTCTCAGTGAATCTCTGTATGCCTCGGTGCTTACTTCCTCCAGCAATGCCTCAGTCGCATCAGAGGTGAGGAAAGCCAACCCATCCACATGAAGGAGGCATTGAATTACCTGAGAAGCTTTGTTCTGCTCACCTTGATTATCGTTCGATTGAAAGGGTAGCTCGGGTTACAGCAACGTTGTACCCATGGAAACTAACTTATTTTCTTCCACAGACCATCTTAATAAATCACTTTGCGTAAAATATTTCCATATGATGTCCAAGGTAAAATACTCCCAACCGGACTCAATTGCCGTCAATATCAGCGCCGACCATCTCTGCGTGATTCGATTTATTTTTGCATCTTCTAACCTCCACCAAGAAACAACAGCACATGTCCGTTTGCTTCTTGTACCTGAGGCAAAAAGGCCCTCGGTTCAAGCCACAGTCTTGCTGTGAGGGCAACTGGCAGAATTTGAATAAAACTAATAAATCTGGAATTAAAAACTAGTAATGGTGACCACGAAGCCATTGTCGATTGTCGTAATAAAAACCATCTGGTTCACTTACGTCCTTTAGGGAAGGAAATCTGCTGTCCATACCCGGTCTGGCCTACACGTTGATGCGTTATGTGAGTTGGTTCAACGTTGACTGCAACTGGATGCCGTGAAACTAGAAACAGGCTTCCGACACAGGAGATGGTCCAACACTGTTTTATTGAACTTGCTGACTGCTGTACATAATCTGCTGGGGATTGGCTCTCTATTAATCTAAACTGATAACCTCCTACTGGCTTGACCAGACTAGCTCTCTGTCACATGGAGAAGGTGCTCACTGGCTTGTGCACTCTTACCATCTCAGTAGTTGTGTCCTGTGAGAGAGGGAGAGTCTTAATGCCCTTTGGGCTTTATAGTGGTGGTGTCCTATCTGGTGATTGGCTGTTCTGTGTCGTGTGTGTTCATTGGTTACCCTGTGTGTCAATCACGGCCTGTCTGCATCTCATTATGTACATGAGTGGATATTATGATACACGTGACTCCAGATCCACAGCAATGTGGTTGACTCTTAAGACGCCCTCTGAAATGGACTAACAAGTCACTCAGTTGTACAAAGCCTGAAAGGAATGAAAGCGGACGCACTGCAGCGGTTCAAGAAGGCGACCCACCTTCCCGCGGGCAATTAGGGATGGGCAATAAATGCTGGTCTAACCAGCGATGCCCACATTTCCATGAAAGGAAAAAAACCTAGACTAATGGTTTTCAACTTTTATTGTGTGTGTGTGCCCACGTTCGTGTGTGTGCCCACGTTCGTGTGTGTGCCCACGTTCGTGTGTGTGCCCACGTTCGTGTGTGTGCCCACGTTCGTGTGTGTGCCCACGTTCGTGTGTGTGCCCACGTTCGTGTGTGTGCCCACGTTTGTGTGTGTGCCCACGTTCGTGTGCGTGTGCCCACGTTCGTGTGTGTGTGTGCCCACGTTTGTGTGTGTGTGTGCCCATGTTTGCGTGTGTGTGCCCACGTTCGTGTGTGGGTGTGTCTGTGCCCACGTTTGTGTGTGTGTGCCCATGTTCGTGTGTGTGTGCCCACGTTCGTGTGTGTGCCCACGTTCGTGTGTGTGCGCCCACGTTCGTGTGTGTGCGCCCACGTTCGTGTGTGTGCGCCCACGTTCATGTGTGTGCCCACGTTCGTGTGTGTGCCCACGTTCGTGTGTGTGCGCCCACGTTCGTGTGTGTGCCCACGTTCGTGTGTGTGCCCACGTTCGTGTGTGCGCCCACGTTCGTGTGTGTGCGCCCACGTTCGTGTGTGTGCGCCCACGTTCGTGTGCCCACATTTGTATGTGTGCCCACGTTCGTGTGTGGGTGTGTGTCTGTGCCCACGTTCGTGTGTGTGTGCCACGTTCAAGTGTTTGTCCACGTTCAAGTGTGGGTGTGTATGTGTATGCCCACATTCAAGTGTGCGTGCGCACGGACCCACTTGTGCGGTTTTACCAAGCTGCACACTTTTTTTATAATAAATTTAGTGTACCCAATTAATTTTTTCCAATGAAGGGGCAATTTAGCGTGTCCAATCCACCGACCCTGCACAGCTTTGTGTTGTGGGGGCGAAACCCACTCAAACACGGGGAGAATGTGCAAACTCCACACGGACAGTGACCCAGAGCCGGGATCAAACCTGGGACATTGGCGCCGTGAGACAGCAGTGCTAACCACTGCACCACCGTGCCGCCCCCCCCAAGCTGCACACTTACTGTGACATACATTGGTCTACTTACAGACACCAGCCCAAGGGGACCAGTAACAGGAACAATGGGAATCGCGAGTGGAAAAGGGTATAATGGTTAAGACACATTGATGTTGGAGTTAGTGACCATTCTGAACAATCCTCCACTGGCACGCAAGCAACCTAAACGTGCTGCAAGAAGATTCTCAGCGATAGGAGAGCTTCCAACAACAGCTTGCACTATGTAGCAGCAGTTTAGTGGACAGACATCCCAAGGTGGTTCGCTGGAGCGGCATCCAACAAAATTTGACACTGAGCCCCATGAGGAGATATTGAACCAAGTGGCGAAATGCCTGGTCAAGGAAGTAGGTCATAAAGGAGGAGAGGGGAGGCAGCGGGATTGAGGGAGGGAGTTCCAGAGGTTGGAGTCTTGGCTGCTGAAGGCACGGCCACCAATGCTGAAGTGATTCAAATCGAGGACGTCAAGAAGCTGGGAGTAGAACAGCATAGCCATTTCAGAAGGTATTGGAGCGACGGGGAGTAATGAGGCGATGGAGGGATATGAAAGGAAGGATGCACTTTCGCAGGGCTGTGCAGACCCGATGGGCCAAGTGGCCTACCTCTACACTGTTGCGATTCTATGATTCTGTGGGGATTCTAAGGGGAATATTAAAATCCAAATATTGCTTGACCAGGAACTACTGAACTAGCGAGCACCGGGGTTGGGGGGGGGGGGATCGAACCGGGAGACAGTCTGAGTTAGGACACAGGCAGCAGAGCTTCAGATCGGAATTTCTTCCCGAGACATCTTTTTCCGTGCTCCCTCAACCCGCCCTCACATCGGGCCTGCTTTGGTTAGCACAGTTGCTTCACAGCTCCGGGTCCCAGGTTCGATTCCTGGCTTGGGTCACTGTCTGTGCGGAGTCTGCACGTCCTCCCCGTGTGTGCGTGGGTTTCCTCCGGGTGCTCCGGTTTCCTCCCACAGTCCAAAGATGTGCGGGTCAGGTGGTTTGGCCGTGCTAAATTGCCCCTTAGTGTCCAAAAAAGGTTAGCTGGGGTTACGGGGATAGGGTGGAGGTGTGGACTTGGGTAGGGTGCTCTTTCCAAGGGGCGGTGCAGACTCGATGGGCCGAATGGCCTCCTGCACTGTAAATTCTATGATTCTATGTCATGCCTCAAATTACTCACATATTGCATCCCACATGTTATCGCTCCCGGGTGCTCAAAATAATTGACAGCAGGAACTATGCTTGGAACATAGGGCAGCACGGAGGCACAGTGGTTAGCACTGCTGCCACGCAGCGCTAGGGACCCAGGTTCAATTCCCAGCTTGGGTGACTGTCTGTGGGGTGTTTGCACTTTCTTCCCCGCGCCTGCGTGGTTTCTCCGGCTTCCTCACACAACTTCTTCCCGAGGCATTTTTCCCATGCTCCCCCAACCCACCCCCACACCGGCCCTGCTTTGCTTGGCACATGTCATGCCTCAAATTACTCACATATTTCATCCCACATGTTATTGCTCCCAGGTGCGAGGGAGCCGGAATCTCACTATGTGCCGGAATCGATAATAAAAATGATATCTCCTGCAGTGCTGAAGGTTTTACCGATGTTCAGATATTTTGTAGAGGTGTGTTCCGCCAATTAATTACACACTGATTCGAAAGTGTTAAATGCCAATTTAATATCATCAGTGCCAAATATTTTCCAACACGACTGAGGAGTCAGAACCCAAGAACAAAAAGTCATAATTGACAGCAGGAACTATGCTTAGAACTTAGGGCAGCACGGAGGCACAGTGGTTAGCACTGCTGCCTCGCAGCACCAGGGACCGGGGTTCAATCCCAACCTCGGGTGACTGTGTGGAGTTTGTAAGTTTTCCCCGTGTGTGCGCGGGTTTCCTCCGTGTGCTCCGGTTTCCTCCCACAGTCCAAAGATGTGCAGGTTAGGTGGATCGGCCATGATAAATTACCCCTTGGTGTCCAAAGATGTGCAGGTTAGGTGGCGTTACGGCTATAGGACGGGAGAGTGGGCCTAGGTATGGTGCTCTTTCAGAGGGTTGGTGTAGACTTGATGGGCTGAATGGACCCTTTCAGCACTGTCGGGATTCTATGATTCTAAACAGGAGGCTTCATTTCCCCCTTTGAGGTCATACTAGGCATCAATGACACTCAACAAATCTTTGGATGCAATGTTCACTTCATGTGGAAAACCTTTCTTAACCCACTAAGCAACAAGATGTATTTACAACGTCTGCACATCCCTGGACATTGAGGGGCAATCCACCGAACCTGGACATCTTTGGACTGTGGGAGGACACCAGAGCACCCAGAGGAAACGCACGCAGACACGGGGAGAATGTGCAAACTCCACACAGTGACCCAAAGCCGGAATTGAACCCAGATCCCTGGCGCTGTGATGCAGCAGTGCTAACCACCGTGCCACTGGCACTATGGTATTGTCTCTGGATGAGTAATCCAGAGACCCAGCGTCATGTGCTGGGGGACCCAGGTTCGAATCCCACCACGGCAGATGCCTGTGACTGATGAGGTCACCCATTATATCATCTACAGTACGTCCTTTTGACCCCCACCGGCTGTGACCCCCCACCATTTACATCCCCTTCACCACTACAGGTCGCATGATATCCTGGCCCTAGTTATCGACCTCTGCTTTGTCATTGCTGGTGCCCGATATGCTGGAATTGAACAGCAGTGGTTCAAGGAGAAGGCCCATCACCACCTTCTCAAGGGCAACGTTGGGATGGGGCGACAGTGGCACATTGGAAGCCCGCTCCTGAATCAGAATGCTGTGATCTGCTGCTTCAATAGTCCAAGGTTAATCATTATCGACCAGAAAACCTCCAATTCTGCAAATGTTCCCAAAACATGGATGAAAGGGGTTGTGGAAAGTGCAGAACGGTTTATCTCCATTCAGCCAAAGTAATGTTTTAAATGTGACTCGTCAGTGACTCTGTGATTTGTAACTCTACAGTTCCAAATGGCTCTATTGGTGCTGTGCATTGATTGAAATTGCCAAGATCCCCGATCCATTCCAGAAAGATGTGTCAGCGGGGGAAAAGTTATTCGACAAGGGCCGGGTCATGTTGGATTCCTAATCAAACATGCTCAGTGTCCATTGTTCTAAACGTTATCATTCTATTTAAATCTGAGCAGAACCTTTCTCTTAAGTTCAATTTAAGGGAACCCTGCCTCAGTGCAACTCCCCCCCCCCCCCCCCCCCCCCGCCCCCCTCCCCTCCCTCCCCCTCTGCAATTTGCCTATTCCTGCCTGTCCGGCTGCCGGGGAAACCCCAATGCCTGCAGGACAATGTATTCAGCCCGGAGCGTCGCGAACGGCCTAGAATCATAACATCCCTGCAGTGCAGAAGGGGGCCACTTGGCCCATCGAGTCTGCACCGTCCCTCTGAAAAAGTACTCTACCTAGGCCCAAACCCCACCCTAGCCCCGTGACCCCACCGAGGGTCAGTTTAGCCTGGCCAATCCACCTAACCTGCACGTCTTTGGACTGTGGGAGGAAACCGGAGCACCGGGAGGAAACCCCACGCAGACACGGGGAGAGCGTGCAAACTCCACACAGACTGTCACCCGAGCTCGGAATCGAACCCGGGTCCCTGGCACTGTGCTAACCACCCTGCCGCCCAGAGGTTTCCTGAGCTCACCCTCGGAGGTTATCCGGTGCAATACTGAGCCACAACGACCAGAGATCTGCCGTCCAATTTGTGCTGGGTTGGGGCTGTGAGGTTAAGTCGTGATGACTTTCTTGGTTGAATGACCTGCCTCCATTCACTGTCTGGGGTCTAATGGGTGAACTTAAAGAAAAATAAAGGCTTGCATTTATACAGCACTTTTCACTATCACCAGGTGCTCCAAAATGCTTTGCAGCCAATGACATACTTTTGGAGTGTGGTCAATGCCGCAGCCAATTGACGCACAGCAAGCTCCCAAAAATGACAGTGTGATAATGACCAGATTAAGTATTTTTTTGTGCAGTCGATTGAGGGATAAATATTAGGCAGGAAACCGGGGCAACTCCCCTGCTCTCTGAAACAATGCCCCGATATCATAAATTATCATAGAATTTACAGTGCCATTCTGCCCATCGAGTCTGCACCGACTCTTGGAAAGAGCACCTTACCTAAGGTCAACACCTCCACCCTATCCCCGTAACCCCACCCAACACCCAACACTAAGGGCAATTTTGGACACTAAGGGCAATTTATCATGGCCAATCCACCTAACCTGCACATCTTTGGACTGTGGGAGGAAACCGGAGCACCCGGAGGAAACCCACGCACACACTGGGAGGACGTGCAGACTCCGCACAGACAGTGACCCAAGCCGGAATCGAACCTGGGACCCTGGAGCTGTGAAGCAATTGTGCTAACCACAATGCTGCCGTGCTGCCCTCTACCTGAGCAGAGCCATCAGTTTAACATTTAACCCGATGGACAGCGCCTCCAGCAGTGCAGCATGCCCCCGGTACTGCATTGGAACATCAGGCTTGGTTTTTGTGCTCGAGTCTTGGAGCGGGGCTCGAACCTTCTGAATCCGAGAATGCGACCAATTCAGCCGCAAGAAGGCCCTTAAACCAGTACCCATGGAACTGAACTCTGGTAATAGGCAGCCCCTCCAGCAGGAAATACTCCAAGCAGATGGGATTCTGCGCTTAAACAGAGGCGGCCAAGGATTATTTCTTTGCACTACAGAAATTCCTACTCGATGAACAAAACCGAGCACCTGTCTTGAATTAGCAGAAATGTCGACAGAAATGTGAGGCCTTTTGTCCCCCTCGATCTTTCTTGTAAGGATTTTTGAAGAGCTTCAATCACGTGATCTCCATTTAAAACATTTCATGAGACAGCCATACTTTTGAAAGAGTGGGTTGCTGCCAGTATCTCATACTGTAGCCAATGTAAATTCTGACTCAGGAACTCTGCTGCTAACCCTCCGAGAGCCACAGGGCCTCAAAACCCTTAAAAAAACATTTTGGCACACCCCCAGACCCCAAAACAAGGGGTTCCATCCTGATCTCTTCTTTCATCCTTGCTCTTCCCATTTTATCTGGTTTTGATAACCCTGCCACGTTAGGAATTCAGGGAAGCTAAGGAAATCCCGAGCTGGAACTGGGGCCCGGGAGTCACTCTTCCAAATGGTCTTAATGCCCTCTGTGTCTTACTTAAAGTGAACCTTTTAAAATAAAATAAAAAGAATAGGAATTGCCCTTTATTGGGTTGACAACCCTCCAGGATTGCCCCAGAGAGGTCAAAATCCTAGAACCCCCTGGCTGACAGCACGGTGGGTGTACCCACACCACAGGGGCGGCAGAGGGTCAAGAGGGTGCAGGCCCAATGGGCCGAAGTGCCTCATTGCACTGTCTCATTCTGCGAAGGCAGCTCGCCACCACCTTCTCGGGGGTGATGCACCACCAGTTACACACGAGGCAGGGTGCAGGAAACAAAGTAATGGTTTTAATACTCTTAAGATGTAGCCTGTCTGCTGCTGAACCCAGACTGGAGACAGGGCTACAGATCAGTCAGCTATATACACCACCCAGTGGGGCGGAGCCACGGAAGAACAACAATATATAACATTGAGTAACAATGGAACAAACCGTAACAGAGAATATATACAGCGCTGTAAGTAACAGTGGAACTACAATAACAGTGGTTCACCACAGGGGGCAATTAGGGACGGACAATAAATGCTGGTCTACTCGGTGATGCTGCCCACATACCGTGAATAAAAAACAAATCGGAAAACATTTTTTTTTTTGTCATTTTCTTTGAACATTTCTCTTCACCAGGTATAAAAATATTGAAAATTGAGGTGGGGGGTGGGGGGAGGAGTACCTTCAAGCATCATCCAATTGGGTAATTCAATCTTTTTGCTTTCCGATTGGTGTGGGAAGGCCCAAGGACTGATGTGTTGGCTGACTAATGGCTGGTCCTTGGAGGAGGGGCGGCTTTGGAATCAAGTCTTGAAACCTCCAGGAATGCACTTATTCGCAGTTGGCAACCTTAGTCCTTCCAAAGTGCGCAAAGGATTCTTTTTCGTAATAAATTTAGAGTGCCCGATTCATTTTTTCCAATTAAGGGACAATTTAGCATGGCCAATCCACCCAACCGGCACATCTTTGGATTGTGGGGGCGAAACCCATGCAAACACGGGGAGAATGTGCAAACTCCACACGGACAGTGACCCAGAGCCAGGATCGATCCTGGGACCTCGGCGCCGTGAGGCTGCAGTGCTAACCACTGCGCTGCCGAGCTGCCCCCAACAACGGATTCTTTTAAAGTAAAATATTCCTTTCTGAAGAAAGGATAGGAGAGCGGTCCTAATCAAACGGCTGACCGTTTACTTGGTTTTTTTAAAATTTAAAGTCGACTCCTTTTTTTTTCCAATTATTCCTGAAAAGGTGCCTGGGCCATGCTTGTACATACTCCCACCAAATCACACCCAAGTGACTCCCGGCTGTGAGGAGTGGAGCATTGGTGGGGGGGGGGGGGGGGGGATTCTGCTTTCCAGCCCGCTAATCAGATTTAAATACATGCAAATCGCAGATCGGCAGCGGAGAATTGCAATTGGCACTGATCCCGTTTTTCAGGCAATCTGCCATTCCCCGCCCGATCAGGAATCCCGCCAGCAGCGTTGGGTAATGGAGAATCCACCCCCAAGGCTGGGATGCTCCATTCTGGAGCCGAAGTGCTCCCGCCAGCGGAGAATCGTGCCTGGTCGCGACAGGAGCTGGGAGCAGGGCCCAAGGCCCAGGTGTGAGTCTCTCTCCTTTGCCATAGAAATATTTTCATCCTGGAGAGCAGGCCGGAATACGTTGGAATCCCAGTTTTGGGCCGCCATTTTGAGCAGGCTGCCTGCTTGACTGGCACCCCATTCATAAACATTCACTCCTTCCACCACTAGGTGGCACGGTAGCACAGTGTTTAGCACTGTTGCTTCACAGCGCCAGGGAACCGGGTTCGATTCCTGGCTTGGGTCACTGTCTGTGCAGAGTCTGCACGTTTTCCCCGTGTCTGCGTGTGTTTCCTCCGGGTGCTCCAGTTTCCTCCTACAAATCCCGAAAGTCATGCTTGTTAGGTGAATTGGACATTCAGAATTTTCCCTCCGTGTACCCGAACAGGCGCCAGATCTTCACAGTAACTTCATTGCAGTGTCACTGTAAGCCTACTTGTGACACTAATATAGATTATGATGCACAGTAGCAGCCATGTGTACCATATACAAGATACACTGCAGGAACTCATCAAGTCACCTTAGGCAGCACCTTCCAAACCCCTGACTGCTGCCATCTAGAAGAATGAGGGCAGAAGAAACATGGGAACCACCATCTGAAAGTTCCCCACCAAGTCAATCACCATCCTGACTTGGAAATGTATCGCCGTTCCTTCAAAGTCGCTCTCCCTCACAGCACTTTGGTGTACCTATACGTCAGGGACTGTAGCAGTTGAAGAAGGCAGCTCACCATCACGCTCCTGAGGGCAATTAGGCATGGGCAATGAATATGGACATCACCAGTGATCCCCACATCCCATGAATGAATGTAAAGAAAGGGTTTGTGAAAGGGATGGACATAGCAGAGGTAGTAGATCGGATGGTCTCAATCTTAGTGGCAGCAAGTCCACGGGTTCCTTGCACTTGAAGCAGGTGAGAATGGAAGATTCAGGAGAGGAAGGTTTAAGGAGACTATTTTCAGTAGGGAAAAGAAGACCGGTTATCTCAGTGGTGTAGGATGATCCTGGAATAAAGCCGTTTTGATAGCCAAGAGCAGGTCCCATGAATGCTTTATGCTGACAAGTTAGATCTGACGATAGATGGTTGAACCAATCCTCTGTTATATGCGACAGTGGAGATGAGGGCTCTGTCCGAAGGAATGTCCAACATGAGAAAGAGAGCAGTAGTTTTAATCTGAGCTAGGGCATCAAAGGGGCGAGGGAGGAGATTTGTCACTACAGCAGTATTGTGACGAATGAAGAGCCAACAGTAAGCCAGTTGGAATTTTGAAAGTGCAGTTGTATGTGAATTTGGGGAAAAGTGGTCTTTTTCCACACAGTTTTGTAGATGGGAGCAGGAAGTTGCAAAGACACGGGGACCATCTGGGTGGGCCAATCTATAGCAGATGGAGCGTAATATGTGGAAGTTTGAGACCATCCAAGAATGACTAATCGGAATATTTTTGAAATGACATGAGGTTCAAACTGTGGAAGAGCAAAGGAATTTGGGTGCCCGAGTAGTCCAATCACTGAAAACAGGTGCCTACGTACAACGAGTAATTAAAACGGCTCACCGAATGGTCTTTGTCTCAAGTGGGCTGGAACGCGTAGGAGGAAATGATGGTTCAGGTTGTTGTAGGGTGTTGGATAGAGTTTGGTAGGTCTGAAGAGGTCTGTATAGTCATACGTGGGTTAACTGTAAGTATTTATTGAGTCTTAGAACTGTTTGAAAATATACTCTCGGAGCTGTCTCCATGCTTGCTGGTACACACGGCTCTGTCCAACATCAGGCTGACCCTGAGTGCAGGTCATGTGCTCTCTTACATCACTGTGTGGGCAGTACTGTACTCAGTCCCACATTAACCCTATATGTGCTGGATCCTTAAGCTACACAGCTGTAGCCCATTGGCCACATCTCAGCTTGAGTACTGGGTTCAACTTTGGACACTACAAACTCAGGGAATAGCTTGGCCAATATGAAGGGGATACAGCACACATTCACCAGGATAATACAGGGGCTTAAAGGCTTCAATTACGAGGACAAGTTGTATAAACTTGGATTATATTTGCTTTAATGTAAAAAGTTGAGGGGTTATCTAATGACTTTAAATTGACTCGGGAAGTCAATAGAATATAAGCACTTTACGTTGCTGGGACAGCTCATGGATTTTTTTTGAAATTTATTGTACCCAATTATTTTTTTCCAATTAAGGGACAATTTAGTGTGGCCAATCCACCTAACCTGCACATCTTTTGGTTGTGGGGGTGAAACCCATGCAGACATGGTGAGAATGTGCAAACTCCACACAGACAGTGACCCGGGGCCGGGATCGAACCCGGGTCCTCAGCGCGGGGAAAGCTCATGAATAATCTTAAAAGTTAAGCATTGCTGCGTGAAGAGACATTTTATGTCAAAGCTTTTCGTCTTGCACAAAGAACAGAATATTGAATGGTTGGCAAGTGGACCCTGATTGGTAGAGGTGTTGCCTTGGAGAATGCACTAGTTGATGGTGACTGACAGTGAACTGCCAAAGCAATGTTTGAAATTTAAACCAGACAGCTTGGCTCTGATTGATTAAAGCATTACCCTGAGGAATGAACCAGCAAATAGCTGTTAATTATTTTGTTTAGCTGAAACGGGCGCAATGTGTGTACATTTTCTTTCTGCCTGCAAAGAGCAGGGCCTAATGTTTAAAACATTTTTAAAATTACTTTATTAGCGTTACAAAGCCAGAGCTCAGAGTGTGGACGGGGGCAAACCCCTAATCCAGATCCTTGCTGCTCCAAAAACCAATTCAAATTGAATCCAATTCATGGTCCCCACAAGAGAGACATTACTGATCCAGGCATTACACCTGACCTCATGCTCATCTTAGCCAAAAGGCCGAGAAGCAATTGGGGCCCAATGTTAATAAATGTAGCTTTCAGTAATCTTAACATTAGAACTGGTTCATTTAGGAGAGAAATCAAAAAACACTCCGTCACACAATGGGTAATGGAGAGGTTCTGGGCGCTAGGTCAACTAAAACTTTAAGAGATCAGTTGAGTTTTGATGGACAAGGGTATCCAGGGATATTGAGCAAAGGTGGGGGATTGGAGCTGAGTTACAGATCCACCGTGATCTAATGTTTTCAATTCATTTGTAGCAAGGTAAGTTTTTATTGACCATCCCCAATTGCCCTTGAGAAGGTGGAAGTGATGAACTCTTGAATGTTCCGAAGAGTAGAACAGGAATTAGGGGCGTATTTATTCCTTTCCTATGTTCATGAGATCTGTTGATATCTATAACTGGAGATGGAAGTAAGTTAATGGGTAAATAGATTTGCGACCTCCGGGGCTTCATATCATGCATTAGTGTGGCCCAAACAGACAGGAGTTTGGACATCCCTGACTTGAATGATGTGAGAATGCTGTGATGGGTGGGGGAAACTATAAGATCCATGAGATTTAATGACTTACCTCTCTCATGACTATTTATCCAGTGTTGTAGTGTTCTCACGATGACAATGATGCATGGCCCCTTCTCCGTCATCGAACTGGAATTTAGAATAGCCGAAACTCTTATTTCTAGAGCATGCCCCCTTAACTGAGATAATGTCAAGACTGTAGCTGAGGGCCCAGTGAAACAAGTCAGCGTTTTAGTTTTGAGGATAGGTGGGAGAGATCGGGACTCTTCTCCTTGGAGAGGGGAGGGCTGAGAGCAGTTTAATTGAGGTGTTCAAAATCACGAGGGGGCTGGACAGAGTAGATAGAGAGAAATTGTTCCCCCCCCCCTCCCCATAAAAGGAGCTAGAGGGCACAGATTTGCAAAACAAGCAAATGTGATGTGTGAGCCTCAGACTGAAGGGACGATCCTTTAAAACTGAGATGAGGAGGAATTTCTTCAGCCAGAGGGTGGTGAATCTGTGGAACTCATTGCCGCAGAAGACTGTGGAGGCCAAGTCACTGAGTGTCTTTAAGACAGAGATAGATCGGTTCTTGATTAATAAGGGGATCAGGGGTATGGGGAGAAAGCAGAAATATGGGGATGAGAAAAATATCAGCCATAATTGAATGACGGAGCAGACGCGATGGACCGCCGAATCCTGCTCCTATGTCTTATGGTCTAAAACTCTTTTTCACACAGTGAATTGTTCGGGTCTGAAACGCATGGCCTGGAAGTGCGGTGGAGTCAGGTTCAATCGGGGCATTCAGGAGGGCATTAGATGATTACTTGAATAGAAACAGTGTGCAGGGTCACGGAGAAAAGGCAGGGGTTGTGGCACTTAGTCACGATGCTCGTTTGGAGAGCCGGTGCAAACACGATGGGCCAAATGGCTTCCTTCTGCACCGTAACAATTCTGCGATTGTTTTGAAGTCGAGAGAAAATGGTCCAGTCTGATCAAAATTGCACAGATTTTAACTTTAATCTTTTTAATTCTCCCTTGTTCAGATTTTGGAGAGGACGCTGGAGCCGGACAGTTCTGATGAAGAGCCTCCACCCGTGTACTCTCCTCCTGCCTACGACAGTCATGTATTCGACCAGAGTTATCCGCCGCTCCCTCCCTTGCCACCTCGACGGTAAGCCCCACGACCGCAGTGAACCTCTTGCTTTTGCTTGTGATCTGGGCTGCGCAGGTGACACTTTCCCGCTTGGACCAGTAAGAATGGTCCACCATCCGTTAGCACTGTCCTTTCAGTCAACACCAACAAGTCGCACCAAGGCCACCTCCTGGAGTTTGAGTGGCATTACAATGTTTGCCAATGATAGCAGAGTTAGCATCAATTCTTACATACTCTGGATTAGGCAGTGCAGCTGTAGTGCCCAGTTATTACCTTAACTTCCTCCTGTTGTTTTCCAAGAAGGGAAACTAACTTGAAAGTGCTGGATATAGGGCAGCACGGTGGCGCAGTGGTTAGCACTACAATCTCACGGCGCCGAGGTCCCAGGTTCGATCCCGGCTCTGGGTCACTGTCCGTGTGGAGTTTGCACATTCTCCCCGTGTTTGCGTGGGTTTCGCCCCCACATCCCAAAGGTGTGCAAGGTAGGTGGATTGAACACGCTAAAATTGCCCCTTAATTGGAAAAAGTGAATTGGGTACTCTAAAAAAAATTGTAAAGAAAAGAAAGTGATGTATATTCCCACAAAATGTCGTGACGCTGGAAAGTGTTGTTGGGATAAACCTGTCTGAAGTGGATAGTTCATGATAAGACGCAATGTTGGTCTTGAAGACAAGGTGCCCCTTGACCATGTTCCCTATTGATTTGGTCAACTTTCCACAGTTCAGTGCTTTCTTTGTGCTGTTAGACACACAGGGACTCTCTGAGCTCAGTGGCAGATTGTAGGTCTCCTTCGTTCAGTGTTGGCAATACTAAGTGGTTGTTGGGCTTAATCAAGGTGTCAAATAGCAAATGATAAGTTTGAAAGACAATATAGGAGGTGACACTTAATTTTATGGTTCTCCCCTCCCAAACATTTGGTAATGTTCAATTAGAAGAACGGCACGGTAGCGCAGTGGTTAGCATTGCTGCATCACAGCACTGAAGAGCCGGGTTCGATCCCGGCCCTGGGGCAACTGCCTGTGTGGAGTTTGCACATTCTCTCCGTGTCTGCGTGGGTTTCACCCCCACAACCCAAAGATGTGCAGGTTAGATTGGCAACGCTAAATTGCCCCTTAATTGGAAAAACAATAAGTGGGTACTCTAAATTTATAAGAAACTGCCCCCCCCCCCAAAAAAAAAGTTCAATTAGGGACCAATAATGTTTTGATTAAAGTAGGCAAAATTTGAGATTCAAGACACTTGCTAAATGAATAAAGCCACAAGAGCTTTGACAAACAAAAATAAACTTTACTCTACGAGGTAAAACAATAAAAAAATCCACCTTGTACTCTTAACATTCAGAGTTAATATGAGGTACGTGTGAATTAACCAGCAAGCTGTGGTTGAGCACATCACAGTGCAAAATAAATAGCAAATGCGACCAAGACAGATCCCATGGGTTTCTCAGCAACTCACACAGATGTCAGTAAACACTGTGAATTAAAACTCTCTCTTCCTCATGAAGGACTCCAGATTTTTCACTTCTGACAATCAAGCCTCTGAATTCCCTCAAAGCCATTCCAGCTGTGACTGCCTCAAGCATTGCACACCTCCCAGAGTTACAGTCTTTTCTCATGAGACTCCGTTCCACTGGACTTCTGAGTCTGCAATCCAACCTCTACACTGACACACACTGTTTGGGCAGCAGGGTAGCATTGTGGATAGCACAATTGCTTCACAGTTCCAGGATCCCAGGTTCGATTCCGGCTTGGGTCACTGTCTGTGCGGAATCTGCACATTCTCCCCGTGTCTGCGTGGGTTTCCTCCGGGTGCTCCGGTTTCCTCCCACAGTCCAAAGATGTGCAGGTTAGGTGGATTGGCCATGCTAAATTGCCCTTAGTGTCCAAAATTGCTCTTAGTGTTGGGTGGGGTTACTGGGTTATGGGGATAGGGCGGAGGTGTTGACCTTGGATAGGATGCTCTTTCCAAGAGCCGTGGCAGACTCGATGGGCCGAATGGCCTCCTTCTGCACTGTAAATTCAACGATAATCTATGATAATCTGACAATCCCAGCTCTTTAATAACCGGCTACCTTCACTGGGCTGGCACGGCCCGCTCACCAAGCTCCAATCTCCCCAGCTACACCAAGCTAGAAATGGCTCCCAGGACTGCATCTGAGCCCTAACTCCTTTCAGCATGGAACATGTGGCCTTCTGTCGTCTTCCAGCAGTGGAATTCCTCTCCTGAGTCCTGATTACACACAGCTAGCTTACAGCAGCACCTTTCTAGGTGTGGTCGGCTGCAGAACACTCTGAGACACTACTTGTGGGCCGCAATGTGTGGGCCCGGGCAGAACGTGAACGTTTATGACCCTTGTATCCACGTCCTGACACATGGGAAGTTGGGAGCTCTGTGTGGCTCAAATGGAATGATTTTACATGACCTACTGGTAGGTTATATAATAATGTTTTGCGCTGAGAAAGCCTTTGATAGGGTAGAATGGGGGTACCTGTGGGAGGTGCTGAAGAGGTTCGGGTTTGGGGAGGGGTTTGTCAGGTGGGTCAGGCTGTTGTATGAGGTCCCGATGGCGAGTGTGGCCACAAATAGGAGGAGGTCCGAGTACTTTCGGTTGCACCGAGGGACGAGACAGGGGTATCCCCTGTCCCCCCTGCTCTTCGCACTGGCGATTGAACCCCTGTCTATGGCACTGAGAGAGTTGAGGAACTGGAGGGGGTTGGTGCGGGGTGGGGAGGAGCATAGGGTGTCGCTCTATGCGGACGACCTGCTGCTGTATGTGGCGGACCCGGTGGGAGGAATGCCAGAGGTAATGAGGATCCTTAGGGAATTTGGGGACTTTTCGGGGTACAAGCTCAATATGGGGAAGAGCGAGCTATTCGTAGTTCAGCTTGGGGACCAGGAGAGGGGGATTGGCGAGCTCCCACTAAAAAGGGCAGAGAGGAGCTTCAGATATTTGGGGGTCCAGGTGGCCAGGAGCTGGGGGGCTCTGCATAGGCTTAACTTTACAAGGCTGGTGGAGCAAATGGAGGAGGAATTCAAGAGGTGGGACGCGTTGCCACTGTCCTTGGCGGGTAGGGTGCAGTCAATCAAAATGACGGTGCTCCCAAGGTTTTTGTTCCTGTTCCAGTGCCTCCCCATGTTTATCCCGAAGGCTTTTTTCAGGCGGGTTAACAGGAGTATAATGGGGTTTGTGTGGGCGCGAGGGACTCCGAGGGTGAGAAGGGTGTTCCTGGAGTGGAGTAGAGATTTTTTTGGGGGGGCTGGCACTGCCCAACCTCTGTGGGTACGACTGGGCCGCCAATGCGACGATAGTGCGCAAGTGGGTGATGGAGGGGGAGGAGGCTGCATGGAAGAGGCTGGAGACGGCGTCCTGTGTGGGTACGAATCTGGGGGCGCTGGCAATGGCGTGTTTTGTACTTAACCCTGTTGGGTTCTTTTTTCTTTCTCATTTTGTTATTGATATTTTATGAAAACCTTTAATAAAAATTATTTTAAAAAAATATATATAATAATGTTTTGGTTTTCACTCATTTGCAGTCTCTGATTTCCACAGCCCCCATGCCATCCAAGGGCAGCTAAATTAAATTGGCTCTCAGGATGTGGGCGAGACTGGCAACACCACATTTATTACCCGTTTCCAGTGACCCCGAGAAGATTGCGATGGACCATTCTTCACATTGTGCCTTTTAGTGCAACTAAGGGGCATTTTTATAGTCATAGGTCTGCCAATCCACATAAAAGGGGCAGGTTCCTGTCTCTGAAGGCTAATATTATACCTTACCACACCAGGTTAAAGCCCAACAGGTTTGTTTCAAACACTAGCTTTCGGAGCGCTGCTCCTTCCTCAGGTGAATGGTTGATTCACCTGAGGAAGGAGCTGCGCTCCGAAAGCTAGTGTTTGCAACACACCTGTTGGGCTTTAACCTGGTGTGGTAAGATCTCTTACTGTGCTCACCCAAGTCCAACGCCGGCATCTCCACATCATAATATTAAACCAGTTGGGTTTTCTTGACATCCTGTCCCATGTTGTTGGGGTTTTTTTTTGCGCTCGCCCAAAAGTATTTAATCTTAATGAAGTGAATTCACAGCTTGCCAGGATTCAACCTGACTTCTCAATTTGTACTGCAATAGCATAGGATCCACATGGCCAAACAGACCACTTCAGGCCCTCAAACCCATGGCAAAATCAATGACAATTGTTATGGTGCTGAACAAGGTCATTTGGCCAATCCTGTCTGCACTGGCTCTCCAAACGGGCATCGTGGCTTAGTGCCCATTCCCCTGCCTTTCCCCAACAACCCTGCACATCATTTCTATTCAAGTAATCACCCAATGCCCTCCTGAATGCCTCGATTGAACCTGCCTCCACCACACTTCCAGGCCGTGCGTTCCAGACCCGAACCAGCTGTGTGTTTAAAAAGCTTTTTCTCACGTCGCGTTTGCTTCTTTTGAAAATCACTTTAAATCTGGGCCCTCTCGTTCTTGATTCTTTTACAAGTGGGACCAGTGTCTCCCTATCTATTCTGTCCAGCCCCCTCACGATTTTGAACACCTCATTCAAATCCCCTCTTGGTCTTCTTCTCTCCAAGCAGAACAGTCTCAATCTCTCCAACCTATCCTCACAACTGAAGTTTCTCACCCCTCGGAACCATTCTTGTAAACCTCCTCTGCGCTCTCTCCAATGCGTTCACATCCTTCCTATAGTGTGGCACCTAGATGGTCTGGACCTTCTATGCACTCAGAGTCACTGCCGTGTGTTTGCAAAGGGCAGTGGGTGATATTCCAATTGGGTGATAGCCTTCCTGTGAGGGTGGGCGCAACAAATGATTGAGTAGGGAAGTGTTATGATTGAGCTGGCCCAACTCACATTTGCATTCTAAAAGGATTCGCCAGACAGTGATCAGTGGTGTCGCATCTCATTGAATGATCTGCCCCTCCCTAGCTGTGAGAGCACAATCTTTTTAATCAAGGAGGATTAATTTGGATCTTGTGCAACATTTAATACTTTCAGTTTCATCATCGCCGCAAACCTTCAGGAGGAATCATTGTCTCCGGTTTGTTTTTCAAGTTGCTACCCGAATCTCGCTGTTCTATAACCAACTGCTCGGTTGGCCAATGAGCTCCAGGGTATATTAACAGAAGCAATATTTAAACATCCCTTGTCAAATTGGGTCAGGCTTCACAGTGGACTGGGCCTCAGGCTACTGAACTGTTAGTGATGTGATTAAACCTGATGCGGCTGCATTAACTGTTTTACTGTACTATCCATTTGGTGCCACGCTATTTCTCCCCCCCCCCCCCCGCCCCCCGGCCCCAATTAGAAAGCTTTGGCCTATCTGTTGACAGAGACCATTCTAACTCTTCCCACAGACTTCACTTCCTGTTGATAGGATTTTTCACCAAGCTTAATATGTCAACGTGCGGCGTGGGAAAGGCTTATTCAATCAGCAGTAATGAAAGCTTGCTATGTAAACAGGTCTTGGTCCTGCTGTAGCTGCAGCAGGCTGCGGCCACTAGAGGGTGGCAAAGCTTGGCTAATGCACTGAGACGCAAAGAAAGATGGGAGGAGACTTGGGTGGAGCACAGGTGCAAGCACAGATCAGTCGGGCCGAGTGGTCTGCTTCTGTGCTGTAGATTCTTTATAATTCTGTGTAAGCAATGCCTTGGGGGGCGGGGGTGGGGGTGGTGGGGGGGGGGGGGGGGGTGGTACATGTGAAACATGGCCTGGCCACACTGTCATTCCGTTCCTCATTAATCCATTTTGGCCGCAGGGTTGACGTACAGAATTCCGGTGGGAAGCAGTCGAAGATACGGTATCGGAATTGGAATCCCCCGTTACTTGGCAACCTGCCTGATGACTTTCTGCGAATTTTACCACAGCAGCTTGATGTGGTGCAGGTGAGCTGGATTCTGTTTTGCTTCTGCCAATGGGCAAGCTGAGGCCCGCAGTCCACGATTGGAAAAACCTGGAGAGACATGAGCGACACAAGGCGATGTGGTTAACCCAAGCCCGGGTTGTGAGGCATCTTCAGAGGTAGGCAGAACCTCTGAGGGGCAGATTTGAGATCGGAGTAAATATTGAGTGAGAGTCGGATTTGGGGAGGAGGGAGTGAGAGAACGCAGAACCCCATATTTGAACGTCAGGAGGAGCAACGGAAGAAACAACAAAAACTTGCATTTACATGGCGCCCTTGAGGTAGAACAGCATCCCACTTTTCTTGACCGTGACCCGAGGAGAAATGGGAGGTTGGACATATATTGAGGGATGGCCAAATACCGAGGAAAACAAAGTGAGTTATGAGGAGGACCTCGCGTGAGCAGAAGGAGGTTGAGAGCCAGAGGGATTCTGGGAGGGAATTCCAGGGAATAGAACAAATGCGAGTAAAAGCACAGTTGCCTTGGTGACGCCAGGGAGGAGGGAGAGGCACAGGACGCCAAACTTAGAGGACCGGAGAATTTGGGATGGCTGCAGTGCTGGGAAAAGGCAGCTGCTGTCAGACGTCTTGAGCACATTGAGGGATTTAAGCCCGAAGGTGAACATGTTACATTTGAGGTGTTGAGAGACGAGGAACGTGCGTAGGTTTAGCAAGGACAGGAGAAATGAGTAAATTCATAAACTTCTACTGACCCAGACTCTTGCTGCTGTTATCCGATCCTCCCCCTCCCTATCTCTTTACCCCACTCCCTATCTCTGTCCCCCCCTTCCTAACTCTGTCCCCCCTCCCTAACTCTGTCCCCCTCCCTAACTCTGTCCCCCCACCTCGCTAACTCTGTCCCCCCTCCCTAACTCTGTCCCCCCCCGCCCAAACTCTGTCCCCTCTCCCTATCTCTGCCCCCCTCCTTATCTCTGTCCCCCCTCCTTATCTCTGTCCCCCCACCCCATCTCTGCTTTCCCTATCCCAATCTGCAAGCTTTCAAAATCACTCCCGTCCTGAAATACTGGCTTCTCGCACAATGCCTGGTTTATTAAGTGCTCCCACAATTGGTGATTGTGCCATTAGCGGCCTGGACCCTGAGCTTTGGAGTTCCCTCCCTAAACCTCTCTACTTCTCCCTCCTTAAAACGCAACGCTCCTTCTCACGGCGCCGTGGACCCGGGTTCGATCCCGGCCCCGGGTCACTGTCCGTGTGGAGTTTGCACATTCTCCCCGTGTCTGCGCGGGTCTCACCTCCACAACCCAAAAAGAGATGTGCAGGGTAGGTGGACTGGCCACGCTAAATTGCCCCTGAATTGGAAAAAAATAATAATTGGGTACTCTGAATTTATTTTTTTTGAAACACAACACTCCTTGAAACCTACCTCTGCAGCCAAGCTATTGGACACCTGTTCTGATAGCTCGCGTGACTTGCTGCCCAGTTCTGTTTGATGACGCTCCTGCAAAGCATCTTGTGACTGTGCCAAAGACAAGAGATAGATGCCTGTTGCTGTTGAGTGGGATTTGACGCAGGAGGAACATATGGGCGGCAGATTTTTGCGTGAGCAGAGGTTTATGGAGCGTGCAAGGCCAGCCAGCAAGGCACTGGACTGATTGAGATCTCGTTGGACCTGGTGTTATAGACAGAGGCAGACAGGGGGGGGGGGGGAAGACTGCAACAGGCCAGATTGAAACACTGACCATCCATTCCGTTAAATCCTGCTGAGAGATGCTGAACAAACCTCTTCAGCAATGTGAGCAGCATCCTAGCCTTGGGCATTGGCCAAATTTTAAAAATGCTCCTGTCACAAATTAATGGGCAAAGCGTCCTGACTGACATCTGTGCCTGAATTCCCAACGCGTGTATGTTCCTGTTGCCTGAAAGCCTGCATCAAGAACACAAAATCCAAGTAGATTTAAGAGCTCTTGGCAGGAAAATATCGTTTGGATGGCAAAATAAGAAACTTGAGCTTGGCAGTTTTTTCCGACAGTGGAACATGGGATTGGCCCCAATAACAGGCCAAAGACTCTATTACACGTTTTGCGTTGGAAGTTTTTTTTTGAACGGATCGAGACCTTTTCGGGCCAGGAAATATGCTGAAGTGCTCAGTGGAGAGGGAATTTTCAACTTTCACTTGCTGTATTGTGAATTGTGATCCCCATGATATACCAACTCTGACTGATGTTTGTGGTCAAGAAGAGAGGAATCTTCACAGCTGGTACTCCACCCACGCGTACCCGTGTTAAACTGCCTTGACCCAGTTGTGCGGAAAGGGAAATTGTGTGCTCCTCCTCCCCCTCCCTCCCCACCTCACTGTAACATCAGGATGATTTCCTGCCCTCTCGAAATGCCATACTGCCCTTTAATGGCAATTTGGCTCGTATAACTGTGTGAGAATGAAGCCTGGGCCTTAAAATGATTCCAGTCCTTAGAGGGAAGCGGGCAGGCAGTAGGCCCAAGGCGTTAGGCCCACTGACTGCCTCTGTGGCAGATAAACATAAAATCAGACCCCTCTAGTGTCAGAATACGATAACTGCGGCAACTGTTTATCTACTTTTGATTTCACGGACCTGGGCCGGAATTCTCCGGCTGTTCGGATTCTCTGTTTCTCGGGTTTCCCGGCTTCAATGTGAAATCCCATTGACAAGCGGCGGGAGCAGAGAATCCTGATGCCAGAGAACGGCGCGTCGCAGAGGAACACGCGGCTGGGGGTCTAGAGAATCCAGCCCCTGGTGTTTGAATATTAAGGGTAGGAAGTTGGATCTCTCTGCACTTGGAAACTGGGGTGGGAGCGGAGGGGTGGGGGGTCCTCTATTTAAAAGAAAGCTACCTGCCTGCGATGATACGCATAAGCAATCATGTAAATAGTGATGTAAACGACCTCCAACCAGCAGGTGGCAGTGTAAATCTACCATGCGACTCTACCTCGAGGAGTTGGGAGATAGTCGTGTTAGTGGATAGTCATACTTGCAGTAGCTCTAGGATAATTTATCATAACTAGTAGCTTGTAATATATTTCTCATAGTTATCTGAACCACGCATTTACTTTATAATAAAATACTTTATATAGTCAAGAACTAGCTGCTCTATTGTACATCATTCCTACCGGCCAAGCACCAGAACGTAACACTGCCGAGAGGAAAGGTGAATTTTGGGTGCGACTGGGAGGCCCTGTGGGGAAACAGTTCTTTGTTTGCAAAATGGTCAGAGGTGCGGAGAGTGCCCGTTGACGGGGCGAGCGTTTCCCCGTTTTTCATGCCATTGTTCCGGCGGTTGGGCACCAGCAACGTGCGAACCCGCTGACGGCCACTCGGGTCCCCCGGCCGGCAATTCTAGGCCTTGCCGCCCCCTCCCACCCTCTTGCCCGGTGTGCACGTGGACAGTGGAAATAATTGCTGCCGTCATTGGTGAGACAATGTGCTCCTGCCCTGCAGAATTCTCCGAAAGGCCAGTGTGCGAGCGGCCAGGAGTCCCAGGCGTCCCTGGAGCAGGAGCGTAAGCTGAAGCAGTACTTGGAGGATGAGCGGATTGCTCTCTTCCTGCAGAATGAAGAGTTTATGAAGGAGCTTCAGCGGAATCGCGACTTCCTACAGGCGCTGGAAAAGGGTGAGTCAACACACAGAAAGGAGGTAAAGGGAACCTTTGTGGACACTGGATTAGGAATGCTTCCATTTTCCTTCTGATGGTTTTTTTTTAACATTTTGTTTTCCTTTCTCTTCTGAAGCCGGGCGAGTGTAGGTTGAGTCGAATGCCCCTCTGTAATCCGAAAGGCTTCTTTCCATACAACAATCCAAGTAGTGTTTGGGCTGATATTCTTTGATTCCAGTGTGGGAATGTGATGCACCAGGGCCCTGACTGGTTGTACCACAGACTGACGACTAGCCGAGCCTTGCTGTTCTCTGAATGTGCTCTGGCAATTGCTGGCCAGGCTCCAGGCCTGTCCGGCTATGGGGGAGGGTGGTGGAGCCTGTGCCAGCTGCTTTGTGCGACCTGGGAGCAGCCACCCTCTTGGGTAGTCGATGATCTGATGGGTGCAGCAAAGAAAAAACAGGGTACGGGTAAATGTGGGCAGGATTTATCGGCAGTTCACTTCAGCGGGGAATTCCGGTCCCACGCCGGTGCACAGGTTCCCGTTGAAAATGGCGTGACCTTGGTCACGAATGGACGGGGGTCTGATTATTTTCGGCTCCATAGAGGGACGAGGCAGGGATGTCCTCTGTCCCCGTTATTGTTTGCACTGGCGATTGAGCCCCTGTCCATAGCATTGAGGGGTTCCAGGAAGTGGAGGGGAGTACTCAGGGGGGGGAGAAGAACACCGGGTGTCTCTGTATGCGGATGATTTGTTGCTATATGTGGCGGACCCGGCGGAGGGGATGCCAGAGATAATGCGGATACTTGGGGAGTTTGGGGATTTTTCAGGGTATAAATTGAACATGGGGAAAAGTGAGTTGTTCGTGGTGCATCCAGGGGAGCAGAGCAGGGAAATAGAGGATTTACCGTTGAGGAAGGTAACAAGGGACTTCCGGTACTTGGGGATCCAGATAGCCAAGAATTGGGGTACATTACACAGGCTTAATTTAACGCGGTTGGTGGAACAGATGGAGGAGGACTTTAAGAGATGGGACATGGTGTCCCTGTCACTGGCAGGTAGGGTGCAGGCGGTTAAAATGGTGGTCCTCCCGAGATTCCTTTTTGTGTTTCAGTGCCTCCCGGTGGTGGTCACAAAGGCTTTTTTCAAGAGAATCGAGAAGTGTATTATGAGTTTTGTGTGGGCCGGGAAGACCCCGAGAGTGAGGAGGGGATTTTTGTAGCGTAGCAGGGACGGGGGGGGTTGGCACTACCGAGCCTAAACGACTATTACTGGGTCGCCAATGTTTCAATGGTGTGTAAGTGGATGGGAGAAGGGGAGGGAGCGGCGTGGAAGAGATTGGAGAGGGCGTCCTGCAGGGGGACTAGCCTACAAGCAATGGTGACGGCACCGTTGCCGTTCTCACCGAAGAAATACACCACAAGCCCGGTGGTGGTGGCTACATTGAAAATTTGGGGGCAGTGGAGACGGCATAGGGGAAAGACGGGAGCCTCGGTGCGGTCCCCGATAAGAAATAACCATAGGTTTGTTCCGGAGAGAATGGATGGGGGATTTGGAGCATGGCAAAGAGCTGGGGTAGTACAATTGAGAGATCTGTTCGTAGATGGGATGTTTGCGAGTCTGGGTGCGCTGACGGAAAAATATGGGTTGCCCCAAGGGAATGCATTTCGGTATATGCAACTGAAGGCTTTCGCGAGGCAACAGGTGAGGGAATTTCCGCAGCTCCCGACGCAGGAGGTGCAGGATAGAGTGATCTCAGAGACATGGGTGGGGGATGGTAAGGTGTCGGACATATATAGGGAAATGAGGGATGAGGGGGAGATCATGGTAGATGAGCTGAAAGGGAAATGGGAAGAAGAGCTGGGGGAGGAGATTGAGGAGGGGCTGTGGGCAGATGCCCTAAGTAGGGTAAACTCATCGTCCTCGTGTGCCAGGCTAAGCCTGATACAATTTAAGGTTCTACACAGGGCGCATTTGACTGGAGCACGGCTCAGTAGATTTTTTGGGGTAGAGGATAGGTGTGGGAGATGCTCGAGAAGCCCAGCGAATCACACCCACATGTTCTGGTCGTGCCCGGCACTACAGGGGTTCTGGGTGGGGGAGGCAAAGGTGCTTTCGAAGGTGGTGGGGGTCCGGGTCGAACCAAGCTAGGGGTTGGCTATATTCGGGGTTGCAGAAGAGCCGGGAGTGCAGGAGGCGAGAGAGGCTAATGTTTTGGCCTTTGCGTCCCAAGTAGCCCGGCGCAGGATATTGTTAATGTGGAAGGAAGCCAAACCCCCGGGTGTGGAGACCTGGATAAACGACATGGCAGGGTTTATAAAGTTAGAACGGATCAAGTTCGTATTAAGAGGTTCGGCTCAAGGGTTCACCAGGCGGTGGCAACCGTTCGTCGACTACCTCACAGAAAGATAGAGGGAATGGAAAAGAAGAAGACAACAGCAGGGAGGGGGGGAGGGGGGGAGGGAGGGAGGGAGGGGGAGGGAGGGGGGGGAGGGAGGGAGGGGGGAGGGAGGGGGGGAGGGAGGGGGGGGAGGGAGGGGGGGAGGGAGGGAGGGGGGGGGAGGGAGGGGGGAGGGAGGGAGGGGAGGGAGAGGGGGGTGAGGGGGGGAGGGAGGGAGGGAGGGGGGGGAGGGGGGGAGGGAGGGGGGGAGGGGGGGAGGGAGGGGGGGAGGGGGGGGAGGGAGGGGGGGGAGGGAGGGGGGGGAGGAACCGGACGGACTCTCAGGGATGTTATTGTATATGTATAGACACTTGTTATAGGTAATGTATGTTGGATTGTATCTTTGGAGAGTAACTATTTTTGACAAGGCAGTTGCCACTTGGTTTTGTTTGTGTTTTTGTTTATATATTATTTATTTATTTGTTTAAAATTGGCCACGGTTATTTATATTGCTTTGTTGTTGTTCAAAAGAAAAACTATGTACTGTTATGTTTGGCCACAAAATTTTGAATAAAATATATTTTTTTTTAAAAAGAAAATGGCGTGACCGGTAGATCTCACTGGCACGCCGCCTCCCCTGCCAAAAAACACGCGGTGGAGTGGTCGGTAAATCCCGCCCTATAACTTTTCTTATTTTAACGATACCACGGAAGTGTGGATTCTAATTTGAACATATTCTGCCCAGTGGAAAATGAGCAGGTTTGGGGTCAGTCACTGTTTTGCTTCCTGCCCAATTTTAGTCTCCACTGAGTTCTGACAGGTCCGGTAAAAATAATCTTGTTCAAACCAGCCTCCGCTCTCCTTTACCCTGGGTCCAGCGATCAAATCAACAGTCCCGTTCAGTCCCACCATCCTTCGGCCCTCCACGTGTGGTGCGGCAGCGTTTGCACTCCGTGATCACCAGAAAATCGCAGCTGTGCAGACGACTCAATCTTTCTGCATGTTCATTCCAGTCTGCAAAGAGTGCTAACGTAGAACGATGTGATCGGTCATTCATGGGGGGGGGGCTCTGAAAGGCACATTGCAGGCTGGCACAGACACCGGGGGCATGCCTGATGCAGCTCCGAGACTCAGAATTGGCATTACCGTCCCTACACCACAAGTACCATGCATTTTAGTGGCATGTACCTCACCGCAATATAAGTAGGGTGGTCTTTCCAAGGGCCGGTGCAGACTCGATGGGCCGAATGGCCTCCTTCTACACTGTAAATTCTATGATTCTATAATCCTGCATCAGAAAGATTTCTCGGTGTGGTTCTTTTCAACTTTCCCTTCCAGGGCTTGTTGACTATCGGCCTTGTGCCAGTATTTAGCCTTGGAGGGTATTCACCGCCCACTTTAGACTGGGAAGACGGTGGTGTGGTGGTAATGTTGGTAATCCAGAGACCCAGGCTAATATTCTGGCGGCACGGGTTCAAAGCCCACCACCAGCAGCTGGTGGGGTTCAAATTCAATTCATAAACTATCTGGAATTGAATGCTTGTCTCAGGAATGGTGACCATGGCAACTGTCATCTGTCGTTGTAAAAACCCACCTGGTTCGCCAGTGTCCTTTGGGGAAGGAAATCTGCCATCCTCACCTGGTCTGACCTACACGTGACTCCAGGCCCCCAGCAATGTGGTTGACCCTTAACTGCCCTGTGATGTGCCCTAGCAAGCCCCTCATTCAGTCAAGGGCAACGTGGAATTAGCAGCAAATGCCGGTGACGGCCGCACCCCATGAAAGAATAAATAAATAAATGACCCAAACCATCACAGCAAGAGAAAGGAGCAGAGGTTTAATCCCTTCCTCAAGGCAACGTGTGGAATGGTCATGGAGACCGAAACCCTGTTGGATGTTGCTTTGAGTGAATTGTTGGGTTAGTGATGGACAGACCAGCGTCGCGTTTGGTCCTCTGCTTTCTTCTTGCGAACATCAGTCCACTTGCTTCGAACCAAAGTCTAAGGCTAGGACCCTTCCTGACCTTTTTATTCAAAAAGCGTTAGTCTGGACCCACTCCATCAATAATCCGGTAACGTTCCCGCGATATTCCCGTCCCTAAACATATAGCTGGAACCCAGCCCATACCTGGCCACCAAGACACTGTATTTAACAGCGGATTCCAAACAGACTTTAAAATATTGGTTGTTAAGCTCTGGATTTACCTCCAGGGTTAATAACTCAACCCGGGTATTGCAGATGTCCTTGTACGTTGTAATTTATCGCTTTTTTTTTCTTGCAGATCGGCTAAAGTACGAGTTGAAAATATCAAAGTCTAACAGTGCGAATGAATCTTTGCCCTCGGGAGACATTAGTTTGCCCTCAGCGGTTCCAGGTAATTACGGCCATCAAATCCCACTCCGAGTGATTAATTAGTTATACTGTTTGCCACTATTAGACTTTTGTGATTTACACTGATTGCCTAATGAGATCTATTCGGCCCCTAATGACTTGTCACTTTTCTCTCCTTTTGATAAGCTTGACAACGTTACACGACACGTTGATGAGCCGCTTGCTGACTGTTCACAAGGTAGTCGCTGCTGTGAGGTGTGGGTTAATAACAGCCTCAGACGTTGCTGAGCTTGTTGAGGGAGAGCGAGAGCCGCCCAGTAGCTGAGTGGCACTGAGGCACGCAGTGCGGCCGAGTCTTGAGGATTGATTTCTGCTTTGTGCTAAATTACCTCTCGCCAAGGTACCGAGGCGGGGGGGGGGGGGGGGGGGGGGGGCACAATTGATTTCAGTGCCCCTCCCTCCCCGCCATCCATTGGAAAACACCTGCTCGGACCTCAGCTGGGAGCGGGACTGATTCTGATCTCGGTGCACGACCTGGTTGAAGGCCAGGTTCTCTGCCACTAGAAGAATGGGCACTTGGGGTGAGGTGGCAGATGGCAAGTGCCCCCCACTGAAATGCACCATGTTAATCTGCCTTGACAGAACAAACTTGAGGGGCTGGCTCGTCTAATCTGTGTTCCTTCATAAAAGCAGCAAAAATCACCCTCAAAGCTCCAAGTTGCGTTCGACGTTAGTCATGGGTCAGCGGGTAACACTGTCACCCTTGAATCCAATGGTTGTGGCTTCAATTCCAACTCTCCTGTAACTTGGGGCACTAACATCAAGGCTAATGCTCCACTGCAGCATTGAGGGAGTGAAGCACTGCTGGGCGGGGTGGCATATGGGCACAGTGCCCAGTCCGCTAAAGTTGATTTTTGAAGGAGTTCGGCCTGAATACTTGTGGAGTTTATTATTTTTTTTAATTTTAAAAATAAATTTAGAGTATCCAATTCATTTTTTCCAATTAAGGGGCAATTTAGCGTGGCCAATCCACCCAGCCTGCACATCTTTTGGGTTGTGGGGGCGAAACCCACGCAAACATGGGGCGAATGCGCAAACTCCACACGGACAGTGACCCAGAGCCAGGATCGAACCTAGGACCTCGGCGCCGTGAAGCAACCCTGCTAACCACTTGCGCCACCGTGCTGCCCGTGAATGCTTGTGGAGCTGGCCTCAACAAGGACACTAGCGTGTGTCCTCCCGTTGATACCGGAGGTGGCAGCAGAGGCAGAGCTGATGGAATTTCTCGGGCGCTCTTATGTGTCATTGGTGGCTAGTCCAGGTCTTGCCGCAGCACAGGAGTGTGGTGACAATTCCTGCTCAGTACACTGTTGACTTGCAAAGGCCTTGGTTGTCAGACACTCACTGCCGTAGATGGGCGAGCTGCCGGAGCTCACTCCGTGTTGGATCTCCTCATCTATGTCGGCTTGTTGAGAGAGGTGGCTGGCAAAGTAGAGGAAGTCTCTCCTTCAACATATATGGGAGGCTGTTCATGTTTATCCCTCAACGAACATCACTTTTGAAAAAGCAGATTATCTGATTGTTATCAAATTGCTGTTTATGTGAGCTTGCTGTGTGAAAATTGGTTGCTGCGTTTTCATTATTCCAGTGATCCAACAACACTGAAGAAGTTCGACACCACCCAGGACAAAGCAGCCCGCTTGTTTGGCATCCGATCCACCACCACTTTCAACATTCACTCCCTCCACCACCGGCACATAGTGCTTGAGGGACACAACCACTTGAAAGTTCCCCTCCCAAGTTAGGCCATTTTGACTTGGAGGAGCTGTATCACTGTCACTGAGTCAAAAAACCTGGAACTCCTGCCCTAACGGAACTGTGGGTTCACCAGATAGACTGAAGTGGTTCAAGAAGGTGGCTCGCCGCTCACTTCCCATGGGCAACTCGGGTCGCTCGCATCCCATGAACAAATATTTAAAAACATATTAAGTTGCTGTCTAGACCGGTCGTTACAAATAATGAAATCAGCCCATTGAAAGTGATGAAATGAATCACTTCGCTGAATGGTCTGCAGTGCACTGGATGCTGATACCTTGGAGGACTACATTCTGCTGGTGTAGGACTATCAGGATGTGATGAGAAAACGTTTGGAAGCAGACGCTAACCCTTTTCTCTCCCATTTGTCGCAGTCGATTCTGGTGCCTCTGGTGTCGCTGAAGCGAGCAGCGTAGCTTTTGATGATGCCATGTTCAGGGACAAACTGAAGCACATGGGAAAATGTGAGTCCTCATTACCTCAACTTTTACAGCTCAGAAACGGGCCATTCGGCCCAACTGGTCCATGCTCACTGTTTATGCTCCACACTACGTCCTCCCACCATATTATAACTCACCCTCTCAATATATTTCTTCCCCCATCACCCTCCCACCTTCCCATCCCCTACGCCCTCTCCTGTACTCATTTAGCTTCCCCCTAAGTGTGCCAGTCTGAATTAGGATCAGAGATTACACAAACTAGGGTCAGATTGCAGGGAACATAAAGAATGAACGGTGATTTGATCAAAGATCTCAACGTACTAAGAGCATAAGGAGTTAGGTTGCAGGGCAGCCATGATCCCATTGAATTGAGGAATAGGTTCAAAGGCCTAAATGACCTAATCGTGTTCCTATGGAACTAGTAATACTCATGATGTTGATAATTAAAGACAAGACTAAGTATCTTCTTTGGGTGAAGTGGGCTTCAAGTGGGGATAGTTGGAGAGGGCACACAGCTGTAATTTAACACCCATTCAAAAATTGTCACATATTCTTTCCATTTTTCATATACATATATAATAATTGATAGCTAAGCTAAGTTGGAAAATTTATGGTAATTTAAGAAGCAGAGATGTTGGATAGGTGAGAGTATAGGTGTTATTCTGTTTACAGGTTGAGGAGCTGGAGATGCCGTGCTGAGGTGCTGCAACAACGCAGGAGGATGGAATTGCAGTGTGACTGGTTTACATAGGCATCTCCATTGTTTAAATGGGATTGTGGGAAATAACACAAGATCCTGAGTAAAAGCTGACAGTACATGTGTGTGGATGTGAAAACTTTAGTGTATTTCAGGTGTGAAAAGGAGTAAAACGACAGAATGTGGAATGGAGTTATGTATAGGTGAGACCAGGAAGGGGTGGCAGGTACCGTTCCCCGAGGGGCATTGTGAATCAGTTGGGTTTCTACAATAATCCAGCAGCTTCCATGGTCATTTTTCCTTTGTGCACTGCCAAGAGAGATCGAGGAGGACTTCGGATTGAAATGGAAAATAAGAATATGGCAGGGGGCAAGTTCGTTCGCTGGTCTTCCCAGGCACACATCCTTTTCAACCGGTTATAGAGCGGCATCCCTGGTTTGGCCTCTTGGTTGAGGAATGGTGGATTTTACAGATTGGAACTAATGTTTGAAAACTCTTCACTTTCTTTGGCTTGGATTTTGCGATCAGCCGCAAAGTGATGACACTCACTCACTGAACTCGAAGTTAGCTGCCCACTAGGTTCTAGCAACCCCTCTCTGGCGTGGATTTTCCCTTTCCCAATGTTGGTCTGATTCCCAACTCAAGGAGACCTCTGGCACCCAGCAACAGGGGTGACACCAAGCAGGCTGTGCAGCCAATCACATTGAGGTATTCTCACAGACAGCAAACCAGGAAGTAAAAAGCACAGAAGAGCCTTCAATTTTGAATCATTATACTGAGAGCAAGATAAAGATTGGGTCATACATATGGGAACAAAGTATAAACCAAAATATCATGAAGAAACCTTTTTGAAAAACTATATTGTTTAAATTTCCGTCAAGTTTTGTTTCTCATAATGAAGATATTCCACAAATATTAAATCTTAAATACGTTTTCCAGGCCAGCGAAGTTGTTTAACCATAATTATGGGCATACTGCCATGTTAAAACCCAGTTATACCAGGTTTAGCAGTATTTAACTTGTTTGCAGGTTTTTGACAACAAGGCTAAAAGTGTAAAAGCAGAAGTTCATGTCCGTTTTATTTCCATTTTCGGGGATTTCAACAAGGCACCCTATGGAGGATCAGGCAGGGTCAGCACAGTGACGCAATGGTTAGCATTGCAGCCTCACGGTGCTGCATTTAAACTTAAATTTTTTTTTTTAAATGGAGGAACAGGCAATCACGACAATTTCTGGGTTTCTGCGTTTAACTGCTGAGTCACTTTCAGTTTCACAGTTGTAATGATTTTCTTTTTATTTCATAAATTTACGGTACACAATTATTTTTTTCCCCCAATTTTTCCCAATGGCCAATCCATCCACCTTGCACATCTTTGGGTTGTGGGAGTTAAACCCACGCAGACGCGGGGAGAATGTGCAAAACTCCACACGGACAGTGACCCGGGACCAGTGTCAAACCTAGGTCCACAGTGCCACAGGCAGCAGTGCTAACCACTGCTCCACTGCGTCGCCCTCATTGTTGTAATGATGGCGAACACTGACGTTTTCACCGTCATTGCAATCGCTAAATTTGGGCATTGTCCTTTTGGAACAGATATTGAGAAATTGTCATGCTGCGTGATTTAATGCATAAATGGCGAAAAAAGATGTTTATTCCCGCAAGTTCACCAATTCAAGTGAAGCGTTGAATCATGGGTCACCTCATCGTTCTAGTTGCCCATTTATGTTTGATGTCCTGTGCGTCCTGTTCGCTGAATTTTATTAGGATAGCAGTCAGAGGGCAGCACGGTGGCGCAGTGGTTAGCGCTCACAGCGCCGAGGTCCCAGGTTCGATCCCGGCTCTGGGTCACTGTCCGTCTGGGGTTTGCACATTCTCCGCGTGTTTGCATGGATTTCGCCCCCACAACCCAAAGATGTGCAGGGTAGGTAGATTGGCCACGCTAAATTGCCCCTTAATTGGAAAAAATGAATTGGGCACTCTTTAAAAAAAACTTTTTAAAAAAGGATAGCAGTCATGGAGCTGTAGTGGGCCCTTAGCTGAGGGAAGGGAAAAATCGTTCCGTATTCCCACTCCTGATCACTGTTCAATGACTCCTGGGTGGGAATAGAGGAAGTGAGACGGTTTTAGTTTACACAGGCATCATAATGGGCGCAGGCTTGGAGGGCCGAAGGGCCTGTTCCTGAGCTGTACCGCCCTTTGTTGGTGGAAATGGCTCATGTGTGGAACACGGCAAGGAGACATTCCGGGTTCAACTGTGATGGCTCCTGTGCTGGAATAGCTTGCCAACACTCACTGTTGTGGCTGTCACGAACCGTGGCCACTTTGGCAGTGCTGGCAGAGCGCGCAGAACCTTAGCCCAGCAAAAGAGTCAACACGAGGGCAGGGAAACCTTTTTTTCCCCAATTCCTGTGGTAATGATTCATTCATCCTTAAATAAAGCCCGATGATATTTTTCTTGCGTTTCAGAACTGGAAATGGTCGTTTATGGCTGGCGTTCGCCCAGTCTGAAAATGTAAATGTCGTGGTTAGGGGTGGTGGTGGGCTGGTATTGTAATTATAACGTGGTTTGACCTGTAATGAACTGAAACTCGCTGAGGTAGAAGATTTGAGTTGAATGGCAGAGCAGACTCGAGGGGCCGAGTGGTCCACTCCTCTGGCTTTAGGTTAACTCAGGAGAGGGCTGACCCGTTGCTTTTAACTTTTCAGCGACACGAAAGAAACTTTTCGAGCTGGCCCGGGCATTTTCTGAGAAGACGAAGATGCGGAAGTTAAAGCGAAAGCATTCCTTAAAACATCACACGTATCCTTTGGCGGCCCTTTGTCATGGATTGGCCCAGGTGAAGGGCCAGGACCCACAGCACCAATGAGGTGGAGCCGATGGGGAATAACCGGAAAGGATTGGCTTGGCAGCAGGCAGTGTCGGAAAGTAATCACCGGGGGATGTGTGTCCTGATGCTGCAAGTAATGCCTCAAGACTGAGTCTCGATCAGCAGCAGTATCAATGACACTAATAGAAGTGCTTTGGGAAATGAACATACCCTTTAAAAAAATTTTTTAAAATCTGTCCATCACAGCCTTAAATTCCATGGATGGCGGGACTGTCATATGAGGAGAGATTGACTAGGTTGGGATTGTTCTCGCTGGAGTTCAGAAGAATGAGGGGGGATCTCAGAGACACTTATAAAATTCTAACAGGACTAGACAGGGTGGATGCAGGGAAGATGTTACCAATGGTGGATGTGTCCAGAACCAGGGGTCACAGTCTGAGGATTCATCGTAAACCATTTCAGGCAGAGATGAGGAGACATTTCTTCACCCAAAGAGTGGTGAGGCTGTGGAATTCATTACCACAGGAAGTTGTTTGATGCTAAAACATTGAATATATTCAAGAGGCGGCTGGATATAGCACTTGGGGAGAATGGGATCAAAGGCTATGGGGAGAAAGCAGGATCTGACCTTTGAGTTGGATGATCAGCCATGATTGTGATGAATGGCAGAGCAGACCTGAAGGGCCAGAAGGCCTCCTCCTGCTCCTATCTTCTATGTATCTATTAAATGTATTTGGAACATTCATAACCCTCTGGAGTAGAGACGTTCAAAGATTCACAACCCTTTTAGTGAAATAATTTCTCCTCACCTCAGTCCTAAATGATCGGCGCCTTCTTCTGAAGCTGTTTCGAAGGATACAGCGCCAGTCCCTGCAAGTGTGGTGATGTACATCAATGTAAATACATATAGGCTAGCTAGACACTAGAGGGAGCACTAGAAACATCACACACACTCAATCAATAGATCAAGTAGATAGGACATGACCAATAGACATTCACGATACACAAGGAGGTGACACGACCACAGGGAGGCATTACACCAACCCATATATAAAGGACACCACACACATGATCTGCCTCTTTCCAGTGGAGACAGTCAGTGAGTAGAGACACAGGGGTTGATTCAATATCACTCCCACCATGTGGATTGCAGCAACTGGTTAGTCAGTCTGGGTAGCTATAGTAGGATTGGCAGTAGTGTCGAACCCAAGTAATAGAAGTGTAAATAGTTTAATAAACGTGTTGAAGTTATCTCCACGTCTGAACCTTCCTTTGTCAAGTGCACCACAAGGAAGCCGCTTATGTTACACCTACAACATAACAAAACAGCAAAGACTCTGGAAATGTCCAATAACTGATGATTCACCAAAGAGTTTGAGAGCTGAAGTGTCAAGATCCTACAATGCGGAACAATCAGGAGAAAGGCCGGGGCTTGCAAGATGGTAGATAACTTGGTCATTTACTGTGGGAGTAAACAATCTTGTGCGACGTACTTTATAGAGTATCTTACAGCACGGTGAGCCAGATAAACATGGACACTTTGTATAGGAGTAACTTAAATCGCCACAACTCAGCCATTATCCTCACAAATTGCAATGTTTCAATGTGTTCTTTTCCTTTACCTGTCCGGCAATGCAGTCTTGGCACAGCAGCCTCAACAGCGAACCTCCTCGATGATGTAGAAGGGAATTCTTGTGGTAAGAATATTGGCATCTAATGGTTACACCTTTTTTTTTATATGTAAAGGGGGCACAAAAATGGCGCGGCGAGTGTATGGTCTTTCCAACAAACCATTCCATTCTCCAGATTAGTCCTGTTTGTGCCTCTGCCGTTAGGCTGGGGCACGCGGAAATTGTTTTTTTTACCTCTCGCCCTTACGGCCTGGACTTTGAACAGGCGGGAAAGCAAAGAGTGAGTGAGGCTGGAACCACATGCAAACCATGCAGCCGTCAAAGGTATGAGGCTAGAGTTGCAATTAGAAGCAGAGGTGGAAAGAGGACCAGGTTGCTTTAATTGCAAGTTAAGTCGATAAAAATATGAATTAAGGCAAAAACTTCAACGTTTACAGTAAGTGCGGGAGCAGAGGAGGGGACATTGAGTGAGGTAGGTGTCCTGCAGGATGCAGCCGCCAATATGTACGGGGGAAGGGTGGTGGCGGCACAGTGGTATTGTCACTGGACTTGTTACCCATAGACCCAGGGTAATACCCTATGGACCAGGGTTTGAAGGGTGAAATTTGAATTCAATAAATATCTGGAATTAAAAGTCTTAATGATGACTGTGAATCGATTGGCGTAAAAACCCACCTGGTTTAGTAATGCCCTTTCGGGAAGGAAATCTGCCATCCTTACCTGGCCTGGCCGATTTCTGAATGGGATTCCAGATCCCCAGCAATGTAGTTGACTCTGAAATGTCCTCTGAAATGGTTCCTCAAGCCATTCGGTTCTTTTTAAAAATAAATTTAGACTATCCAATTTTCTTTTCCAATTGAGGGGGAAATGTAGTGTGGTCGATCCACCCGCCCTGCACATCTTTTGGGTTGTAGGGGTGAGACACGCGTAGACGTGGGGAGAATATGCAAACTCCACACAGACAGTGACCCAGGGCCGGGATTGAACCTGGGAAGTCGATTGAACCTGGGTGCTGTGAGGCAGCAGTGCTAACCACTGCGCCGCCGTGCCGCCCTCAAGCCACTCCGCTCAAAGGCAATTAGGGATGGCCAATAAGGGATGGCCCGGCCAGCGACGCCCCCCCCCCCCTCTGCTTCTAATTACAATTAAAATGATTCTTTAAAAATTACATCAGCTTATATCTCCCTGCTTCCTTTGTAGATGAAGACACCCAGTTCAGGAAGCAACCCTTACAGGAGGAAGATGAAGAAAATAAGGATGGACAGTCATGGTAAGCTTGAAGAGGAGGGTCCTTACTCTTGGCCTGTTTTCACCTGTTGTTCTGCGTGTTTGAATGTCGCTCCCTTGAGGTGAATTATACATTGACACAGCTTAGCCATTTGATCACATTTTCTGTTCTGTTTTTCTCCCCCACAGATCCTGATACCTTTCCACTGAAGGAAGCTTTGTTCAGTGATTACACTGAAGAACTATTGGACTTCACAGATGAAGTTGGCGACAGTTAATGTACATCTCTTCATCTGCTCTTTAATCATTTCTGTAATAAATAAGGCACAATTAAATGGGAGGGGGAGTGGTGGAAACCAAGGTACCCATCCACCACCATTGTAAGTCAAGGGTTTGGGTATATTCAACTTTTCATCTTTAATTCTGTGTGATTCTGAAGTTATAGGTGTCTAGATCTTTCCATCTGGACCTTGCCCTAGTCCTAACCCTGACTCACAATGGTAAGAGCAAATGGTTGACGGCTGGGTCTAGTTTTTAACTATAACCTTGTATTACAATATTTTTTGATAGAAGAGGCCTACTCCAGACATTGAATTGTATTCCATTTGGACTGCTGTTCAATTCAAATAGGCAGAGTAATTCTTTAGTTTATTGTCAAATTATGTCCTTATTGGTTGTTACGTGCCTAATGATATATACTGTATTCATTAACAGGCCTTTTCAACAGGCCAGGACATATCCAATTATGTAAATGTTTCTGTTGTAATTACTGGGCCAGTTTGTTTTTCCTTTTTTCTATATTTTTTTAAAGCAATACTAGATTATCGTGTGCAACAGGACGAATTGCAATGAAGAAATATTTGATTGCTGTGATGAATATCGATGGGTTATGGAGCTTGAGGCTGTGGCAAAGATCGAGTCACAATCGCGCCACAGCAAAAACCAGCAATTGGATGCTCAGTGAGGCGGGTCATTTATAAGCGGGAAGTGTTGACCGGTATAAATGTTAAAGCTGCAGCTTACGGTGACAGGGCTGTGGACCATACGGTGTAAGCACCACAGCACAAGAGTTCCCTCTTGCCAGTATTGTGGACTTGTGTGCCATGAGGAAAAATAACCCAAGGATTTAAACAGATCCAAAACCTGGTAACACTTTCAATACTCTGTTCAACCCTTTCACTACCCCGCAGCCCTGGTTATGGGAAAGCAAAGACAGCAATTGGTTCTGGATTCCCCCTCATACGTTGCTCGTCGGTAAACCATTTTTGCTAATGTCCTACTCTTCGTTTCCTTCAGTCGTGTAATGGGGAGACTGATATGAAGTCATATTGATTGAATCAACAATATCTTGGGCAAGCATACACACAGCCTGCCCACAAGGGAAGAATCACGTCGGAGCCAAGCAGGAATAGAGGGCGGGATTCTCCGTCCCGCCGCACCAGCCGGCCAATGGGGTTTCCCATTGTGCGCACCGCCGGGAAATCCGCGGGCGTGAGTGCGCTGCAGGCGAAGCAGAGGATCCCGCCGACAGAGAATCCAGCCCAGAGTCTTTACTGCAGCTGGTATAATGGAGTCTTATGTACCTCCTGGAGCTGGTGACGAAGCAGGTTAGGCAAGAACCTGACAATAGATCATTTAACTAGCTTTCCACATAAAGAGAGGATTAGGAGGAGAAGTAATGGAGGTGCCGAGGTCTGAATTCCTGAGGTTGCTCTGTGATTGCTCTGTCAAGACATCATGGATGTGCGTGTTTGGAATTGCTTCCGAAAATCTCACAAAGAAATTTACAATGTTACTTTGCAAGTGAGGGGAGGAGCTCCTACACACTGCGTCAAAAATATTAATGTTAAAGAAATGGAAGCCTGGTGAAAGGGTGACGCTTGTGAGGAATAGACCTGTTTTTAATTTCACGGTATTTTTTTTTTAAAGAAAGATTTTGTGCATGAATATTCCAGCACACTTTGGGGAAACTCCGGAAAACATGTGAAAGATATCTGTACATCCCCCGTCCCCCTCTACTTGTTAGATCCTGTGGGTCTAATTTTTCAGGAGATGGAGTGCCGTAGGAGGTCACTGCTTTTGCCAGAATGTCACTTGCATTATAATATCTACGGAACTAAGCACTAATAGGGTTTATTTGGCAGGAGAAGCTCCTACATGGAATGGCCTGTTGGACAATTCTTAACCAGAACAGAGTTTTTAAAAAAATTTAGAGTACCTAATTATTATTTTTTTCCAATTAAGGGGCAATTTAGCGTGGTCAATCCACCTTAACCAGCACATCTTTGGGTTGTGGGGGTGAAACCCACGCAGGCACGGGGAGAATGTGCAAACTCCACACGGACAGTGACCCAGGGCCGGGATTCGAACCCGGGTCCTCAGCGCCGTAGTCCCAGTGCTAACTACTGCACCACGTGCCGCCCTACCAGAACAGAGTTTAAATGACAGGCCAGGCTCCCTGTCATTTCAGCTGAAAGAAGCAATGCAGAGTTGCATATATCAATTTGGGAGACTGGAGGCACATTTTTTGTTTTCTGATTTTAAAAAAATGCAATCTCATGGGAACTCATAGTGACGATTTTCCCAGTTCACCGATCTACCATGTGTTAAGTTTACTAATTCCCATATAGGGTCAAAGAGAAGTAGCGGGGTGGGGAGCGAGAATTATTTTCTGCACCAAATTGCATCTGTTGCATTTGCAAAAAAAACTGAATAAGGCTGCCATGCAACATGATATGAATCCGGATGGATTAGGTCCAAGTATGCAGACACACAATTAAATGGCACCTCATTTGCGATCTGTTCAGGTTCTACCCAATGCCTGGCCAGGACTGCTTCTTGCAAGTCGAGTTCCTCTCTGTAACCTGCTCAGGGGCAGGGTCTAATTCCGAGTGATGTATTACTCAAGCAGATTCTCCTTTACAGAGAGCGGAATCCTTTATTTGGAACTAATGGTAACAGCTTAGCAACACTGGGAAATAAAATAACTTGATTATTGGAAATCGTGTATGGGAGTGATTCCTGATGTGGTCACTGCCTTACTAAGCTGGGGTTACCTGCACGACAGGGAAATCTCCAAAAGTGACAAAATGTCCTGACGGAATGTCACTTTCCAGTTTCGGATTATTTCCGGTGCCTGACCTGCGGTTGGGTGTAAGTGAGTGGTAGGGGATATGGGCCACTTTATAATGAAACGGTAAAGTCGCCATAGCCCCAGATGACCATATGCTGCTTTCCCCTTGGAGGGGGAGAGCTGACTGGTGGTGATTTAACCTGAGGATCACCACACCTCAGGTGAGGGGAAAGGTTGAGAAGGCGGGGGAGCTTTCATGAATAACCTCAGCCGGTACGGGGATTGAACCCGCGCTGTTGGCGTCGCTCTGCACCACAAACCAGCTGTCCAGCCAAGTGAGCTAAACCGGCCACTCTATAACCAGTGCAACAACCAACAGGCCATTTGAATGCTGGAATAACTCAGTAGGTCTGGCAGCATCAGTGAAGAGAGAAACAGAATTAACATTTATTCTCCGACGTGACTCTTCAGAACTCTGAAGTCGAGTCACACGGACTCGAACGTTAACTCCGTTCCTCTCTCCACAGATGCTGGCGGCCCAGCTGAGTCTTCCCAGCATTTTCTGCTTCATTTGAGATTTCCAGCATCCGCCGCATTTTCCTTTTAATTATAGGCCGTGCTTAACCTTCGCTGTGTTGGTGTAACACTGAGCAGGCTTCTATGAGGCTTATTTCAAATGTACCCAGCATTGTGAGTGATCATCAGAGAGTGAGAACCAGCTAAGAGCTGCAGGAGTTTGCCAAATACAACCCGCGTTCAAGAACCCGCAAGGGAAATCAGTCGCAGCCTGCAGTTTCCTTCATGACCCACCTTCTACCTCCACGTTACACCATACCGTATTTTTACCATCGCATCATGTACAGAATACAGTTCTGTATTTCCACCAGTCCCACTTCTGATGGTTCTGAGGCATCATTATTACTACCCAAGTGCAATCAGTATAGAACGAGAGGGGAAGATGTTTTGGGGGCTAAAGGTCTTTTTTTTAAATAATATGAACGTGACACGGAGCAGGACTGTCCTGTTCTGTCAGGTCACGGCATGGAGAAGGTTTCTGATCATCCAGGATATTCAGTCAGCCATGAGAGGCAGACTGCACCGCGGTTAAAGAAAATAGTGGCTTCCTCATATGTTGACAGCCTCCAGATGAATTGCAGTACACAAAGCGTGTCATGTTTTGTCAGATAAAATAGATAGTTGCCTTCTGGTTAAACCTATTCAATTGCAGTGCGAGGCAGGGACTGTATTCCCTTCGCTGTTTTGTTCACTTAAATGTAAGGGTTCTAGTTGACTTGGTGGGACAGCGCCATAACTTTACAATCTGGTGCTCTGCTCTTGGGGATAACTGTTTAACTGATCCCTGTGTTTAGATCGTCCCCCCCCCCCCCCATTTTAATATAACAGGTCGCCTGTCTTAGCCACCAAGGTGACTGCCAAATGGGACAAAGAGGAAATTGTCAAGGATTCCACCTTGGGTTTTATGCTGCCGTCCACCTTACTGACTGTGCACCGCCTTGATGGAGACCATGGAGATGTCTACAGTCACCAAGGCACCTTGGTGGAATATGAAGTGGGAGGGGGGTGGGGGAGCATGGAGATCAAATAGTGACAAGAAGAAGGTTGTGGTCAATAAATGGGAATTCATGCCATTGGGCTCGATCAAGGTTGAAAGCTGATGGGCCCGACTTGAGTACGCGTTATTTTTAAGTATTCAGACAAGATTGTAGAGATGGAAAAAAGGGGCTGAAGACAAGGTGTGTCTCCCATAGCCGTGGAACAGTCATTGCCAACAATCCAAGAAACAGCACAAGTGCCAGAACGCTGGTGGTTGGAAACGGACTGACTGTCGCCTTATTTGCCCTGCACCTTTTGACAGGGTTACCAACATTTATTTTTTTCTCCCATAGTTGGAACCTGCAGACATGCTGCAGGCGGGGTCAGTGGAATTGGACCGGAAACGGGTGTGAACGAGGTCTGAATCTTGGCACAAAGCAATTGGGACGAACAAAATATAATTGTGTGCAGCATTTTGAAGTTCTCATCATTGAGTAAAGGGGCCTGCTGCAGGAAAGCGAGACACTTTAGGTTTGCTTTCTAGGGCTGTGCCCGTCGATTAACGACCGACCCATTTTCTTTCTGAGGTCATTTCCTTCTCCCAATTCTGACCTCTCACTAAGGCTTCACCAGACCAGGGAAGCTATTCATTGACTTGCCTCCAAATTTCCTTCCTTCCTTCCCCTTAGCGGTGGTATCTAGTTCTTGCTCTCCACCGTGCCAAAGTTGCAAACATGCTGCGGGTATTTGCAGGAGAGAGTCCACAGCCTGCAGAGTGATATGTCAGGCTCCTTTGCCAACACAGCAATCAGTGAATATTCAAATGCTGCTTTGACAATTCTGAGAACTAAATTTATTGTAACAATGTGGGACATATCGGATGAAGTCTGTGTACAGTCGCTTGCAAGCACGGAACTTGAAATTGCTGAAAAGGGAGACGTTGTCGATGTTTTTTGTCTTGCATCATCAAAACAAATGCACGAATGCCAAATTTCAAATGATGCAGGAGAAAAGGATGTTGATTGGTTGCCAGGTTGACTCTGATTGGCAAAGGCATTGCCATGGAGAAAGGAATGGGGAACAATGGGCTCCCCCAAGCTCCTGGAGAATTCAAAAAAAGTGCAAGGCTTGAACATATACCTTTTGTTTGCAGAGAACAGATCCCAATTTTTCTTTTTGACACCAAGCCACAGGAGGAGAATTCAGAAAAGATGACAAAAGATTCGACACATCCTAAAAGAGAGAGGCAGACAGATTTAGGGAGGGAATTCCAGATATAATACAGCAACTTTCCAACTTGGCATTTGCAACCAGGAATCTTGCTTGCTTCCGCATCCCACCACCCCCACAGTACAACAAGAATAATTTGTTACCAAACAGTTATCCCTTCTACATATTCCATTGCTGCTTTTGAATCCTGGGCGGAGGATCCATTATTTTTATACAAGTGAAGCCGCTGTTGATTAATTATTGGTTTTGGTGAGATCTGTAGAGGTTGTTGGCTTGACTGTTGTCTTAGTTGGAAGATTGTTTCAAGTCATGTGATATGGTAAAGGGTATAACTCCGGTTGCGTAAAGCTCACAATCTATCAGAACTGAAAACAAAAAGTGGTGGGAAAACTCAGCAGGTCTGGGAGCATCTGTGGAGTGAGAAACTGAGTTAAAGTTTTGAGTCCATATTTAGTTCTGAAGAAGATTCATAGTGGGCTCGTGAACTCTGTTCCTCTCTTCACAGATGCTGCTGGACCTGCTGTGTTTGTTTCAGCATTTTCCATTTTTATTCCCGGTCCCCAACATCCACAGTATTTAGCTTTTATTATAACCCGTCACAGATCCTGTTACTGGGATGACCATTAATTCAGGAATATTTTTGTTTGTTCTTTCACTGAAAAATAACTTAAAACTAGACAATAGACTCAAGCCATACCCCTTGGAATATTCAAACCGCTAGCAGGTTTAATGTCTTTTGGAGAGATTGGACGGGATTCTCCGGTGCCCCAGCCACGTGTTTTGCGGACGCGCACGATGTTCACTGGCGACGGAATTCTGTTTTCTCGCCGCTTGTCAACTGGAACTACCCCACGCTGCAACAAAACCCAGGGGTGGGGTTGCACTGCCGGCAGTAAATGTGAATCGCAACGACCGGAGAATTACGGCAATTGTATTCAAACCCAGTAAAGGAGTTCTGATATCTTAGAAGCATTCAAATTGGTCTTGGATTCAATATTAATTGTACTTAATCTTGCACACCTTCTTAACATTGGAGATGCCGTATTCAAACCTTGGCATCGATACACTGAGCCATGTTGGGGGGGGGGGGGGGGCACAATTTTAAAACTTTACATTTAGATTGATGCCAATTTGACGATAACGTATTCAGTTATTTTTGTTTTGTCTTTTTATAAATTTAGTGTATCCAATTCTTTTTTTCCAATTAAGAGGCAATTTAGAGTGGCCAATTCACCTATCCTGCCCATCTTTTTGGGTTGTAGGGGTGAGACCCACGCAGACACTGGGAGGGAAAATGTGCCAACTCCACACGGACAGTGACCCGGGGCCGGGATCGAACCCAGGTCCTCGACGCCGTGAGGCAGCAGTGCTGACCACTGCGTCACTGTGCCGCCCTGATGACGCTAACGTACTCAGAGCAGCATTTCACTCTGTGGGCATCCTGGTGACTCTCTGTTCAACCATGCTTGTTTTGTGAAGCTATGTCCATTCAGCAATTTTGTGGGTACGTTTTGCCTGGTGACGTGTGTTCAAATTAAGCTTTCGAAGGCTGTGCCAAATGACTGTTTCCGAGAAAGGTGAACCTGAAACTTGGCGAATGGGTAAACCCCACCGGTTTGTGTATATTGCTGGAGCAATAAATTAACATTCATGTAATGGGAAATGTAATTGTTATTTGACCCACAACTGTCTGCACAAATCTAACAAGCATTTACACCTCTAGCTGTGAGGTATCAATGTGACATGCCCGACCAGTGGCTTGGCTTATGTTATTTTCTTACATTTTGTTCTGTTTGAAGCACACGGTTTTCCACACAGGCTACCTCGTACCTCACTCTTCCCCACAATGTCACACAGAAAGATAGTGATACAATGACGATTTGCTAATTTTCTGTAATGAGCACGCTTATAGTCACATACGCATTCACATAGACACACTGAAACATGCACACAATCACATTTGCAAATGCACGCAAACATTAAAATGCACACAAACATACACATGCATGCACATTTGTACGCATGCACATTTGTGCATATGCATTCACTCACACTTGTTTGCCCACATGCTCGCACATCTGCTCGTGCGTATACACTTGTGCGCGTCCTCACGTGCACAACGCTTGCTCAGTCATGGGCGCAGATGTCCATCTCATGCTGGAAGAGCATGAGATTTGTAGACAAGAGATGGATGGGGAACTTTTATTCTAGGCCTGATTCTCTGGCCGCGCCTGCCCGGCGACCAGAGAATCTCGACCGAGGTCAATGGTCTTTTCCATTGTCCAGGTCTCGCCCGTGGCGATCTTGCGGCGGGCAGGGCGGAAGAATCCAGCCCTCTGTCATTAATCCACGGTTCTTGCCTCTGGATTAATGGGTTGCCTTGTTTTGTTGCAATGGCATCTGTAGTTTGTTGCCTACTCCCTTCACTTCATCATTAGCTAATCCTCTGTCTTTGAACGCTCTCTGTGGCAATATTGCTCTTTCCAAAATTTCATAGAAGCTACTTTCACTGCAGCTGTGTGATCCTCTTCCTATCCATGGGTCACACTTTGTAACATTCTCTTTCCCTTCCTGTATCTAACTCTTGAGATGGTTCATCCGTTTGAGGTTTGTGGTAAATGCTGTTATGTTCTGAATTAGTTTCCACTCCCTTTGTTAAGTTAAATTTTGAATTTGAGTGACCCACAGAGAAAGGAAATTCAAATTGCGTCAAGTAGCCTGATGTTGGTCAAATTTACCCTGTTATACCGAGCACTTCCTGAATGAATTTTTAAAAAAAGAAATGGTATCTTAAATATGTTTAAGCCTTGCTCTGTCAAGAGTGGTAAGAGTTACAGGAAAATCTTTGAACAGCGAAACAACAAAAATCATAAATTTGTATTTGAATGTTAAAATGTAGATGGAAAATGTGAATGTGTGACTACAGTATATGCCTATTGCTCCAACATATTGTACAAAAAAAAAGTATGTGAAGTATAAAGAGGTTTTAAAATGATTTGAGTTTGTGATGTTGGTATCCTAGAGTATATTTCCATATCTGAATTTTTTTTCTTAAGCTTAATGATGTTTTGTTTGTTAATAGTGATCTTCAATTATAATAAACTTGTGTTGTAATCTCCACGCCTTTTCATTCAAAAACTGCGTTTGTTCTTTGACATTCAGGGTGCTGGTGAAGTGAAATAAGTCACCCTCACCTCGACACAGCTTTAATCTTCTCTTGTCTTCTGAAGGCACTGACTCATTGCTGCAATATGATTCCGCAGATGCTCTCTGGATTAGAATCCATAGAATCCCTATAGTGTAGACCCATCGAGTCTGCACAGACCCTCTGAAAGAGCATCCGACTCAGGCCCACTCCCCCAACCCATCCCCTTAACCCCACTTAACTTGCACATTTTTGGACACGAAGGGGCAATTTTGATGGCCAATCCACCTAACCCAGACATCTTTGGACTGTGGGAGGAAACCAGAGCACCCGGAGGAAACACGCGCAGACACGGGGAGAACGTGCAAACTCCACGCAGACAGTAAGCCAAGGCTGGAATTGAATTGTTGCACGATTGCCCAATCTTCATCTGCAGCCTCCAAACCGAGAGCTTGTGGGCTATTTGACTGTAGGAGTCAGCGTGTCCAAACCTTGCCCAATGTTCAAAGAGACATACCTACTCCACTTTACCTTCTAGCTAGGGTAACTGATACCGATCAAAGGCAGGAGACTTTTAAGTCAGTGACACTCAGGTCAATTGTAATACTCCATCTGTAAATTCAGTGAAGATCGCTGATAAAGATAGCATGGATCTTCTTGTCAATAAGGTTCAAGTTGTACATAAATGGAGTCAGATTTACTTTTATTTTACTACTATTGAAAAACTGAGGTGAAGGACCAGAGCCTGGGGAGCAGGAAAGCACCAGAGTTGGAAAGAGTAAAAGAAAAAGGTGAGTTTACTCGACTGATACCTGGGATTGAGGGTTCAGAGGGTTACCTTATGAGGTATGGTTGGACAGCCTGGGCCTGTATCCATTGAAGTTTAGAAGATTGAGAAGTGATCTTATCGAAACATGTGAGATCCTAAGGGGACTTGACAGGGTGGATACTGAAAAGATGCTTCCCCTTTTGGGAGAGACTAGAACCAGAGGGTCACAGTTTAAAATTAAGGGATCTCCCATTTAAAACAGGAGGTGTGAAGATTTATTTTCTCGGAGTCTTTGGAAGACTCTTTCCCAGAGAGTGGTAGAGTCGGGGGTGGGTGGGAGGTTATCGAATATATTGATGGCAAAGGTAGACAGTCTTGACCAACAAGTGGCCAAAGGTTATGGGGGTCGGTGGGGGGGGGGGGGGGGGGGGGCGGAAATGTGGAGTTGAGATCACGGATCAGCCATAGTCTTATTGAATATTGGAGCAGGCTCGAGTGGCCAAAAGCCTATTCGGCTCCTTGTTACGTTGGCATGCGTTAAATCTAGGAAGTGATTGGATTTAAGATGGAGGAGGGGGGGGCAAAATTCTCACGGAACTTAGGTGTCCATGTGAGGTGGCAGAGGTACAGGATGGGATTTTCCATGTGCATCCCGTTCTATGCAGAAAACTCTGGCCACAGATTTAGGAGATTCAAAAAGAACCAAATGACCAAGGTGGAGCTTCGTCTTGTAGCAATGTATATTCCAATAAAGCTGCACCACATTATGCTATTACAACACCGGTTCCCCTCAGGATGCACCTCCGACTGTGAAAGTCTCTATTGAGGCATAATGGGGGCGATTCTCCGATATGGAGCCCAAGTGTTCGCGCCGGCGTGAACGCTGTCGCGTTTCATGACGGCACGAACCGGGCCCTGGTACGACCACAGGCGGCCAGCACGGCGCTGGAGCGGTTCACGCCACTCCAGCGGCGCCGCGCCAACCCGCGCATGCGCAGTTGGGCCGCGCCAACCCATCCGGGCCAGGGAATCAGCGATTCCAGCAGCCAGCGCCGCGCCAAACCCGCTGGCGCACATGGTGCCGATGCTCCGCACCGCGGAGAATCGCGCGCTGGCGTCAGGGCGTCGTGGCGCGGTTGCGGCGATTCTCCGGCCCGGCGTGGGGCTCGGAGAATCGCCCCCAATATACCTGGTACACATGAAGCCTGCATAGAAACAGTCCAACAAGAGTTGATAACTATTCACATGGCGACTGCTGTGCGGTGGGTGTGCTGCATTTTCTGTTAATGAATTAAACGGGGGAAAATTACTTCCATAAGGAAGAAAGCTTTCTTTTGATTAGAACGGCCTTGATTATGTACACTGGCCCAGTTAATTCCCTTCCCACTGCTATGGAGTCCGAATGCATTCTCCACATCTTTTAACAATAAAATGAGCAGCTAGTTCAGGCTTGTTTTTCTCCTAATGAGGTTGATTAATTTGTTGTTTAGCTGCTTTCGAAGTGACGACTGTAGAAAATGTAATGTAATTAGAATTCACCTCACATACAGGTGATTTTAAAATGGACCGCAGATTCCCCTTCATCAGCTGCAGGCAGCTGCCAATTTCATATAAAAATAAATTAACGCAAAAACACTAATCATGCAAGCTACTTCTATCAGAACATTGAAAATCACACATGGTTATACACGCACGTGTTGCCACACATACACAGGAATCCTTTTTTTCAGTTATAGTTTTGCACTCACGCACAGCGGCAGGAGCTGTGATTTGAATTTCAATCAGTCCAGTTATGGCAGTGGACAATTTTTCCAAGTCTGTTTTTCTGGAGATCTTCTTCTTCTTCTTCTCCCCCCCCCCGCCCCCCCCCCCCCCCCCCCCCCCCCCCCCCACCCCCCCACACCCACCCACCCACCTGACCCCTCACCGATTTGCTCCAATCACAGGACTATGGGGGAAAAAGCGGTGAAGTGAGACTAACTGAATACTCATGTCAACAACCAGCACAAACATGAGCGGCCATCTTGTCCATTGTTTGATCTTTCGAAGGAGGGACTGAGGCTACAACTCATGGGCATTATTCATTATGCACTTTCAAGAATTGGATTACATCAAACATTAGGAAGGGTTGGGGGAGCGGAGGACTGTATGTGCTAATGGTAACTATGGGTGATTCCTGATTCCTTTTTATGATTTGTTTACATTAACATGCGGGCTGCTGTTTGGAGGTTTGGTGGGAGGATGGGATTGTTGTTATTGATATGGGGATTGACATTGCATTCGTTACTGATTATTGTTTATTGTTGTTGGGTGTAAATTTGGGAGAAAATGTGAAAAAGGAGGAGAATAAAAATATTTAAAAAAAAAAGAATTGAGTCAGACATGGGGAAATGGCAATAAGCCTTCTATAGAATCCCAATGATGCAGTACAAGGCCATTCAGCCCATTGAGTCTGCACTGATCCTCCCAAAAGAGCACTCTACTACCAAGGTCCCGTCCCCCACCCTATCCCCGTAACCCCACCCATTGATCATGGCCAGTCCACCTAACCTGCACATCTGTGGGCTGTGGGAGGAAACCGGAGCACCTGGAGGAAACTCACACAGACACGGGGAGAGCGTGCAAAGTCCATACAGACAGGCTGGAATTGAACCTGGATCCCTGGTGCTGTGAAGCAGCAGTGCTAACCACTATGCCTCTGTTCAACACAGGTAAGATATCACAAGGATTAAGAGTTATTGAGGAGAGACCTTTCGGGACTACTGGATGTCTCAAAGGACTTTTTCAGTCAACGAAGTGTTTTTGAAGAGTAGTCACTGTTGTAGGAAACATGACAGCCAATTTGCACCACAGCAAGCTTCCACAAGTCATAATACGATAATGGCCAGGTAATCTGTTCATGTTGATGGAGGGATGAATGTTGGCCAGGACACACGGGATGATGGCTCCTTTTCTTCTTTGATGATAATACCTTGGGGACCTTTTGACATCTAACTGAGGTGGCATTCAATGCCTTGGTTTTAACATCGTATCAGAAAGATGGCACCTCTGAACGCAGCACTCGCTCAGTACTGCACTGGATTTTTTGGCCTACGTTGTTTTGCTCAAGTCCGTGGGTGGGCTTGAAACCACAACCGTTTAACTCAATGGTGAGGGTGCTGCCCATTGGGCCGCAGGTGACAGAAAAACCATTTGTCACAAAATTCTTGGAGGGAGCTTCAGCAACAAAGGAGTTCGGAATGTTTCATTTGCAGTTGGGGGAAATGGCCTCTTGTTTTTTTCACTCCCAAGGTATCCAGCATCGTCAGACATGATGTGGTGAGGCCGGCAGGATGGCACAGTGGTTAACACTGCTTCCTCACGGCGCTGAGGACCCGGGTTCGATCCCGGCTCTGAGTCACTGCCCGTGTGGAGTTTGCACATTTTCCCCGTGTCTGAATGGGTTTCGCCCCCACAACCCAAAGATGTGCAGGGTTGGTGGATTGGTCATGCTAAATTGCCCCTTAATTTGAAAATATTTAAAAAGACATGATGTGGTGACCACACGGAGTTAACTGGAAGGCTTCTCATTCAGCCAGTATGTGCCACTCTGCTCATCACAGAGAAGCAACATGACTCTTTCCGAGGCTTTGACAGGAACCGTAATGAAGCCTTACAATGGATAAATTGGTGCAGTAATTGCTGTTTAATGATCAATTAACAAAGTGAGTGGGAGATCTTAATTCTGAACATTAACATGTCAGAATAATTTACTTTTGAGACACAAGTTCAAGAGCTTGGGACATCATGTCCGCTCACTTAACATCACTTTCCAAAACTATTACATCTTATCACACAAGTATTGTCTTCCAGCTCTAACGGATGGAACAAATTAAATCCCCTGATTGCTCCCCAATAGTTCCTCCCTAGGAAATTTCCTGTGCCAATGTCCGGTGAGGGCAAGGCTGGGTTAACCATTTGTACTGTTCCTTTCACATGAACGACCCCACACTGGGCTGGCTTTTGAAGAGTCATAGAGATTTACAGCATTTAACAGGCCCTTCGGCCCAACTTGTCCATGCCGCCCAGTTTTTACCACTAAGCTAGACCCAATTGCCCGCATTTGGCCCAGAACCCTCGATACCCATCTTTTCCCATACAAAATACCCACCTTTCCCGTATAACACTCTAAATGCTTTTTGAAAGACAAAATTGTACCCGTCTCCGTTCCAGACACACCACCCCTCTGTGTGAAAACATTGCCCCTCTAGATCCTTTAGTATCTCTCCCCTCTCACCGTAAACTTATGCCCTCTAGTTTTAAACTCCCCTACCTTTGGGAAAGGTTGTTGGTGATCTACCTTATCTATGCCCCTTATTATTTTATGGACCTATGGAAGATCACCCTAAGCCTTCTATGCTTCAGGGGAAAAAGTCCCAGTCTATCCAGCCTCTTCTTATAACTCAAAACCAAATGGTAGCATCCTAGTAAATCTTATCTGCACTCTTTCTAGTTTAATAATATCCTTTCTATAATAGGGTGACCAGAATTGCACACCACTATTTCAAGTGTGGCCTTACTAATGTCTGTACAACTTCAGCAAGACGTCCCAACTCCTGTATTCAATGTTCTGACCAATGAAACCAAGCATGCCGAATGCCGCCTTCACCACCCTGTCCACCCTGCGACTTCACCTTCAAGGAGCTCTGAACCTGTACCCCTAGATCTCTTTGTTCTATAAGAGTGGCCACTTCAGTCTGCATTGCAGAAACTGAGAGCAAGGTGCCTGGGTTACCAGCTTCAGGGGAAAGTTGGGAGCAGAGGGAAAGCAGATGATTCTCCGATTGGAGCTATTCTGCGATGAAACCTCCACTTCAACCGGTGATGGCAATCCTCTGAGTGCAGGGCAGGCAAATGTGTTAAGGTGAGGGTCTTCTAATCTTCAGCACCTTGAAAGCTTTGCCTGTAAACAATATAGTGAGTCTGGGATTGCTGAATCCTGTCGGGAATCGAATATATCTCTGAAGGCAGGAAATGCTGGAAATACTCAACGTCCGCATGAAGAGTGAACTCTTGTTGTTGTCTCCATAGATGTTGCCTGACTTTGTCATTTTACCGAGAGCGAGATAAAGACCAGGACATACACCAGGGGCTGGTTTAGCACACTAGGCTAAATCGCTGGCTTTTAAAGCAGATAAAGGCAGGTCAGCAGCACGGTTCAATTCCCGTACCAGCCTCCCCGAACAGGCGCTGGAATGTGGCGACTAGGGGCTTTTCACAGTAACTTCATTGAAGCCTACTCGCGACAATAAGCGATTTTCATTTCATTTCACGTTGGATTAAGTTAAAAGGTGAAATATCGTAAACAAACATTGAACCAAAATGTGTTTGTGTTTTTAAAATCTGGAATGCCTATCATGGAATGGAATGGGAATAACACTCCACACACACACATGCTTTAAAAAAAAGTTAGTTTTACAGGCCAGAGCCAGAGACATTGTGCAGTAATAGTTATGACGTTTCTCAATGGGTTTTGCAGTGTGCAAATTGTTGCAATTAGTGTGCAAAAAGGTGCAATTCACACCACTGATTGTGTGTTGATTGTATCGGTGAGGGCTGCAGCAGTGCATTCGGTGGAAGAGCAGGGCATCGTAGATGGCCGATCTCTGGTTTCTGCACACGTGCAGATGCCAGAGGTTAATGCCAGTCTAATAATGACGGCAAACGTTTTCTTTTAAATTATTTTTTTCCCAATTAAAGGGCAATTTAGCATGGCCAATTCACCCAGCCTGCGCATCTTTGGGTTGTGGGGGGTGAGACCCGCGCAGACAGGAGGAGAATGTGTGAACTCTTCACGGGCAGTGACCCGGGGCCGGGATCGAACCCGGGTCCTCAGCGCAGTAGGCAGCAGTGCCAACCACTGCGCCACTGTGCCGCCTTAAAAATGACGCCAAATGCTGACAGTTTATCCGCCTGGGCTATGATTTCTGTTCTTGAGTCCCAAATGTGTAGGTTAGGTGGGGTTACAGGGATAGGGGCAGGGGAGTGGGCCTAAGCTGGGTGCCCTTTATGTGGGTTGGTGCAGCCTCGATGGGCCAAAAGTCCTCTTTCTGCATGGTAAATTCTATGATTCTATAGTCTTCTGCGCTGTAGTAATCTCATGGTTCTAATTCTAAATAAGGTCGAGGCGTGAAAGAAAACAGCTGCCCACTGGAGAAAATATTTCCCAAATGGAAATCCTGTTGGGAGCCGATTTATGTAATGTTTTGAACGAATAGCATTGAGAAACAAAACCACGGTGAATTTGTACGTGCATGTGTTGCCCATACTTTGGAATGCAGATATTCCTCTAATGTCTGGTACCATGCCCAGTACTCCTTGGCAACCATAGAATAGAATCATAGAATAGTTACAGCAGAGATTGAAAATGAAATGAAATGAAAATCGCTTATTGTCACAAGTAGGCTTCAATGAAGTTACTGTGAAAAACCCCTAGTCGCCACATTCCGTCGCGTGTTCGGGGAGGCTGTTACGGGAATTGAACCGTGCTGCTGGCCTGCCTTGGTCTGCTTTCAAAGCCAGCGATTAACCCTGTGCTAAACAGCCCCGTTTGGCCCACTCAGCCCTGTGTTGGCTCTCTGCACGAGAGTAGTCCCATCAATATTTTCCCCTTCAGGCACTTTTGAAAGCCACAATTGAATCTGCCTCCATCGTACTTCCAGATTGTAAACATTGGCTGTGTAATAAAAGTTATTCCTTATGTTGTACATGGTGAGCCTTGAGCAACGCTGAACACTTAAGGGCCTTGCCGAGGGCTCATGTCCTGGGTTCAAAGGAGGAAGGTTGAACCCTTTGAGCTGTGGTTTTTTTATCTGAACCACGTCCTTGTTTATGCAGTTTGGAGAATTTGATGGACAAAGTAAACTAGCATATTACCTGATTGGCCAGGTCAGGTGGTTGTGGCCTAGCGGTGATGTCACCACACACACATAAGCCAGAAGGCCTGACTAATGCTCTGGAGCCACAGGTTCAAATCCTACTGTCATAATATACACCAGTATATCATGGTGCAGCCACATACTGATGGACACACAGTGGGACCAATCAACACACACACCACAGCCAATCACCAGTTAGAGCACACGCATTATAAAGACGGGGGGTGAGGAATTGAACAAACAAATGTGATATAAAATAGTTAGTTCAAATATTAGTTACAGTAATGTCGATAGTAGTGAGTTCACAAAGAACAAAGGAATTCAGAAAGCATAGCAAGGAGGACGGAGAAAAGGATGCTGGGTAATGAGGCCCAGGGTTAAGGAATGCGAATTGAGCCAATCAGGATATATGGCCAGGTCAGGAGGTGTATAGGATGACCTATGGGAATCTTGTATGTGAAACTTGATGCCATTTGAATGTATTTGCAGAGATTTCTTTGTCTCCGACCTCACTCGTTTCTAGGGTTCCAGGAGACAGTTTCTGTGTTCTGAATCTCTGTGGAGCGAGTCAGCCTTGCAAGTTGGTTAAAATACATAATACTATACCTACAAATCCATCTCGAGTTTTATTGAGGCCAGACTGACGGGTAAAGAATTCAATATTGTCAGGGGCATCAGAGTTCCCGCTCATTCGAGCTGCAGCTAGCTAGGAGGACAGAGCTCACAGCCTGCAGCACAGACATTCACCATGGTCAACTTTTTAGGGAAGTTCATCCCCAACCTCATCTCTCATACCATGGCTCTCAGGAACCTGGTCAGGAAGACGACAGGACTTCCAATGGCTCCCTGCCCACGAGCGCGAATGGAGAGAACTCAAAACAAAACTCACCACGGCCCCGGTCTTAGCTTTCTTTGATCCAGCAAAAGAGAACAAGATTTCGACCAATGCCAGCCAATCCGGCATTGGGGTGGTGCTCCTGCAACGCGATGAGGCCTCATCATGGGCCCCCGTTGCATATATGTCATGCGCCATGACCCCCACGGAACAGCGCTACGCGCAGATAGAAAAGGAGTGCCTGGGCCTTCTGACCGGTGTGGTTAAGTTTCACGATTATGTCTACGGACTTCCTCAATTCACCATCGAGACCGACCACCGCCCGCTGGTCAATATAATACAGAAAGACTTGAACGACATGACGCCTCGCCTCCAGCGTATCCTTCTCAAGCTCCGGCGATACGACTTCCAGCTGGTATACACCCCAGGCAAAGACCTCATCATTGCTGACGCTCTCTCCAGGGCAGTCAACACTCCGTGTGACCCAGCGGGATTCGTTTGCCAGGTTGACACCCATGTGGCCTTCGTGGCCTCCAATCTACCTGCCATGGATGAACGCCTTGTCCAAATTCGCCTTGAGACGGCGGCTGACCCTTTGCTACAGCGTGTCATGCGCCACCTAACAGACGGGTGGCTCAAGCGCCAATGCCCTCAGTTCTATAACGTCAGCGATGATCTGGCGGTAGTAGACGGGATTCTTCTGAAACTGGACCGCATTGTCATCCCGCATAGCATGCGCCAGCTCGTCCTGGAACAGCTATACAAGGGCCATCTTGGCGGGGAAAAGTGCTGCCGACGTGCCCGAGAGGCTGTGTACTGGCCCGGCATTAATGACGACATAGCCAACACAGTGCTCAACTGCCCCACTTGTCAGCGCTTCCAGCCGGCCCAACCACGTGAGACCCTGCAGCCCCATGAGTTGGTCACGTTACCTTGGACCAAGATGGGCATCGACCTGTTCCACGCGCTGGGCAGGGACTATGTCCTGATTGTGGACTACTTTTCAAATTACCCGGAGGTGATACGGTTGCACGACATCACATCGTCTGCAGTCATTCGTGCCTGTAAGGACACCTTTGCTCGACACGGCATCCCACTCACGGTTATGTCAGACAATGGCCCCTGCTTTGCAAGCCAGGAATGGTCCAACTTTGCCAGGTGGTACAATTTTGCACATGTGACATCCAGTCCCCTGTACCCCCAATCCAACGGCAAAGCGGAGAAGGGCGTCCACAAAGTCAAACGGCTCCTCTGCAAGGCTGCCTATGCTGGGTCCTATTTCTACCTCGCCCTGCTGGCCTATCGCTCGGCCCCACTGTCCACTGGCCTGTCGCCAGCCCAGCTGCTCATGGGTCGCACCCTGAGGACGACGGTGCCGTCCATTCATGTCCCAGACCTCGACCACGTTCCGGTCCTTCGACAGATGCAGCTATCTCGTGCACAGCACAAGGCGGCTCATGACTCCCGTGCAGCTGATCTCCCTGCTCTGGCTCCAGATGCCAACGTCCGCATCCATCTTCCGGATGGTGGCTGGTCTGCAACCGCTGTGGTTCTTCGGCAGGTGGCCCCCCGTTCGTTCCTGGTTCGTCTACCTGATGGCTCCATTCCAGGCTGCAATCAACGCGCCCTTCGTCTCGTTCCGCGCTCACTACGTGATCCTCCACTGTCGCCTCGCCCTCCTGCTGACTCTGCCATGGACTATGCAGAGATTCCAGTTACTCTGCATCCTCCTCACTCTGACGCAGTCCAGCCCGCTCCTCAGCCGGCGACTCCCGACCCACCCTTGAGGCGGTCAACCAGAATTCGTCACCCACCTCAGAGACTTAATTTGTGAACTTTGTGGACTTATGGACTTCCTGATTTGTTCTGTTCTTCCGTTTGATCGTTTACATGGTTTGTATATAGTGTTCATCTCGTGACATACTGTTTTTCTGCACGAGGCACCTTCCCATGTAAATAGCTTAGTTCTCATGTACATAGTCCTGTAGATATTTTGCACACACATAGTCAGGGACATTCTCACAATACACTATTTATTGCAACACAGGTACATTCTTTTATAAAAGGGGGGATGTCATAATATACACCAGTATATCATGGTGCAGACACACACACTGATGGACACACAGTGGGATCAATTAACACACACAACACCGCAGCTAATCACCAGTTAGAGCACACGCACTATAAAGACAGGGGGTATCAGAGTTCCCGCTCATTCGAGCTGCAGCTAGCTAGGAGGACAGAGCTCACAGCCTGCAGCACAGACATTCACCATGTGCTGAGAGCATCGACTGGTTAGGACCAGGCAAAGGTCTTTAGTTAAAGCTAGTATTGTGTTAAAACACAGTCAGAGTATGTTACAACAGTTAATGATTCAATAAAATAGTGTTGCACTATTTCAAGTGTTGGTGACCTGTATGTGTTCCACGGATCCAGAGCACCCAACACAACACCTACCATGGCAGATGGTGAAATTCTGAAATTGGAAGCGAGGCATTAGTGATGATGACCTGAAACTATCAATCTGGAATTAAAAGATGACCATGTCAATTGTTGTAAAGACTCATCGGGTTCACTGACGCCCTTTAGGGAAGGAAATCTGCCATCCTTACACGGTCTGGCCTACATGGGGGTCTAGGCCCACAGTAATGTGATTGGACTTTTAGCTGCCCTCTGAAATGCCCGAGTGAGTCACTCAGTTTGAGGGTAATTAGGGGTGGGCAGCAAAGTCCGGCCTTGCCAGCGACGTCCACATCCCATGGGAATAAAACCTACTGTTTAGTCAGACTCTCAGCCCCTCACCATTCCGATTCCCCATCCTATCCGGATTCTTCTGCTGATGATCTGACAGTCTCTCCACCAGCTCATCAGAATTCCATCCCATTTTAAACCTCCGTATCAACTGGAACATTGGGGCCAATGGTTTTTATTTTCATTGTCACACGTTTTACCAGCTGTGGTGGTGATTATGCCTACGGGCTATATCACAGTTGGAAAGTGTGTGACCTCCAATCAGCAGGTGGCGGTACTGACACACCATGAAGAAGATTGAGAGGGTAATAAGACATGCAGGTGAATGGTCAGTGCGAGGTGCAGATTCCAGAGGAGTAATGAGCAGGCTCCATGATAGCGTGCTCTGTAGCAGCTGGCTATCTTACCACACGAGACTCAATCAAAGATCCTGGTTTGGACAAGTCAAGGTGTTTGGTGGATTCCTTCGTAAAGTACCAAAGGACCGAACACAACACCAGCTGCTGCAATTTTGTAAATCTTTCTACTCCCCCCTCCCTAAGTTAGTTAATAAAATGGAACACTCTTTCAAAAGAGCCTGAATGTTTCAGAGTTCCTGAAAATTATGATTTTCAGTGGTTTGGGAGCCGCACTGACCTGTTCACATCACTATGTGGTGCTGTAATAAAAGAAATATAAGGGTCAAATATTGCTGGCCAAGTAACAGTGGCTAGGGGAGGCAGTGCCGTAGTGGTATTGTCACTGGACTAGTAATTCAGAGACCCAGAGTAATGCTCTGGGGACCTGTGTTCGAATCCTCACCATTGCAGAGAAATTGAATTCAATAAAAATCTGGAATTTAAAGTCTAATGATGACCATGAAACGATTGTTGTAAAAACCCATCTGGTCCATTGACGTCTTTTTGTCATCCTTACCTTACTTGGTCTGGCTTACATGTGACTCCAGACCCACAGCAATGCGGTTTGGTTGACTCTTAAATGCCCCTCAGCGGCGGAGGTGCAGTGGAAGAAGGCCCAGGGGGCGGTTTATGAGTATGGGGAAAAGGCAAGCCGGATGCTGGCGCATCAGCTTCGGAAGCGTGACGCAGCTAGGGAGATCGGGGGAGTTAAGGACAGGGGAGGGAGCGTGATGCGGAGTGGGGATGGCATCAATGGGGTCTTCAGGAGATTTTATGAGGGATTGTATCGATCCGAGCCCCCACTGGAGGAGGGAGGGATGGGCCGCTTTCTGGACCAATTGAGGCTTCCGAAGGTGGAGGAGGGACTGGTGGCGGGACTGGGGGCCCCGATTGGGCTGGAGGAGCTGATCAAAGGGATAGGAAGCATGCAGGCGGGGAAGGCACCGGGGCCGGACGGTTTCCCGGTCGAATTCTATAAAAAATATATGGACCTGTTGGGCCCGTTGCTAGTTAGGACTTTTAATGAGGCAAGGGAGGGGGAGGCTTTTGCCCCCGACGATGTCCCGGGCAATGATCTCCTTGATCCTGAAGCGGGACAAGGATCCCCTGCAGTGTGGGTCTTACAGGCCGATTTTGTTGCTAAATGTAGATGCCAAGGTGCTAGCGAAGGTCTTAGCCACGAGGATTGAGGATTGTGTGCCGCAGGTCATCCACGAAGACCAGACGGGGTTTGTGAAGGGGAGGCAGTTGAATGCGAATGTGTGGAGGCTTCTGAACGTTATTATGATGCCAGCGAGGGAGGGGGAGGCGGAGATTGTGGTGGCGATGGACTCTGAGAAGGCCTTCGATGGAGTAGAGTGTGGGTACCTGTGGGAGGTGCTGAAGAGGTTTGGGTTTGGGGAGGGGTTTGTCAGGTGGGTCAGGCTGTTGTATGAGGTCCCGATGGCGAGTGTGGCCACGAACAGGAGGAGGTCTGAGTACTTTCAGTTGCACCGAGGGACGAGGCAGGGGTGTGCCCTGTCCCCCTGCTCTTCGCACTGGCGATTGAACCCCTGGCTATGGCACTGAGGGAATCGAGGAACTGGAGGGGGTTGGTGCGGGGTGAGGAGGAGCATAGGGTGTTGCTCTATGCAGACGACCTGCTGCTATATGTGGCGGACCCGGTGGGGGGAATGCCGGAGGTAATGAGGATCCTCAGGGAATTCGGGGATTTCTCGGGGTATAAGCTCAACATGGGGAAGAGCGAGCTGTTCGTGGTTCACCCAGGGGACCAGGAGAAGGGGATTGGCAAGCTCCCACTAAGAAGGGCAGAGAGGAGCTTCAGGTATTTGGGGATCCAGGTGGCCAGGAGCTGGGGGGCCCTGCATAGACTTAATTTCACAAGGCTGGTGGAGCAAATGGAGGAGGAGTTCAAGAGGTGGGACGTGTTGCCGCTGTCCTTGGCGGGTAGGGTGCAGTCAGTCAAAATGACGGTGCTCCCAAGGATTTTGTTCCTGTTCCAGTTCCTCCCCGTGTTTATCCCGAAGGCGTTTTTTAGGCGGGTTAACAGGAGCATAATGGGGTTTGTGTGGGCGCAAGGGACTCCGAGGGTGAGAAGGGTGTTCCTGGAGCGGGGTAGAAATGGGTGATGGCTGGCGCTGCCCAACCTCTGTGGGTACTACTGGGCCGCCAATGCGACGATGGTGCGCAAGTGGGTGATGGAGGGGGAGGGGGCTGCATGGAAGAGGCTGGAGATGGCGTCCTGTGTGGGTACGAGTCTGGGGGCGCTGGCACCGGCGCCGCTGCTGCTCCTTCTAAGGAGGTATACCACGAGCCCGGTAGTGGCGGCTGCCCTCAAAGTCTGGGGGCAGTGGAGGCGGCACAGGGGGGAAGTTGGGGCCTCGGTGTGGACCCCAATACGGGAGAACCACCGGTTCATCCCAGGGAGGACAGATTTGTGGGGTGGCACAGGGCAGGGATACGGAGGTTGGGAGACCTGTTTGTGGACGGGAAGTTCGTGAGCCTGGGTGAGCTGGAGGAGAAGTATGGGCTCCCCCCGGGGAACACCTTCAGGTACTTACAGGTAAGGGCATTTGCCAGGCGGCCAGGTGGTGGAATTCCCGCAGCTGCTGCCACGCACAGTACAGGACAGGGTTCTCTCGGGGGGAGGGAGGGGGGGGGGTCTCGGAAACTTACCAGGTGATGCAGGAGGAGGAGGAGGCCTCGGTGGTGGAGGTGAAAGGTAAGTGGGAGGAGGAGTTGGGAGAGGAGATCGAGGAGGGGACGTGGGCAGATGCCCTTGGGAGGGTGAACTCATCATCTTCGTGCGCGAGGCTCAGCCTCATACAGTTTAAGCTGCTGCACAGGGCACACATGACCGGGACAAGGATGAGCAGGTTCTTTGGGGGTGAGGACAGGTGTGTTAGGTGCTCAGGGAGCCCAGCAAATCACACCCATATGTTCTGGGCATGCCCAGCGCGGGAGAAATTTTGGAAGGGCATAGTGAGGACGGTGTCGAGGGTGGTAGGATCCAGGGTCAAACCGGGCTGGGGGCTCGCAATATTTGGGGTGGCAGAGGAGCCGGGAGTGCAGGAGGCGAAAGAGGCTGGAATTCTGGCCTTTGCGTCCCTGGTAGCCTGGCGAAGGATTCTTCTTCAGTGGAAGGACGCGAGGTCCCCAAGCGTGGAATCCTGGATCAACGATATGGCGGGGTTTATTAAATTGGAGGGGGTGAAATTCGCCTTGAGAGGGTCGGTACAAGGGTTCTTCAGGCGGTGGCAACCGTTCTTAGACTTCCTGGCAGAACGGTAGACATTGCTCAATGGCAGCAGCAACTCGGGGGGGGGGGGGTTACTTTATTTATGTTTATTTACACTGGGGGATCTGAGGGGGTGTATATATTTGTTATGTTGGCTTTGTGTTAAGTTGGGGTGTTAATTTATTATTTATGTACAGGGGGAGGGGGGGGGGGGTATGGAGGGTTGTTTTTTGACTGTTTTGTATTGAACCCGGGCAGCACGGTAGCCTTGTGGATAGCACAATTGCTTCACAGCTCCAGGGTCCCAGGTTCGATTCCGGCTTGGGTCACTGTCTGTGCGGAGTCTGCACATCCTCCCCGTGTGTGCGTGGGTTTCCTCCGGGTGCCCCGGTTTCCTCCCACAGTCCAAAGATGTGCAGGTTAGGTGGATTGGCCATGATAAATTGCCCTTAGTGTCCAAAATTGCCCTTAGTGTTGGGTGGGGTTGCTGGGTTATGGGGATAGGGTGGAGGTGTTGACCTTGGGTGGGGTGCTCTTTCCAAGAGCCGGTGCAGACTCGATGGGCCGAATGGCCTCCTTCTGCACTGTAAACTCTATCTATAACCCTGTTGGGTTCCTTTTTCATTTTGTTACTGATATTTTGTGAATTTTTTTTAGATGCCCCTCAGCGATGGGCAGTAAAGGCTGGCCCAGGCTGCAACACTCACATCCCATGGACGAATAAGGAACAAAATGGTACTTCGCCTGGAGTCAGTCCAAGAAGGAGGTCCTGAACCACCCATATGTGTCCCAATCCTGCCCTCCCATACCTTATCTGGGAGCAGCAGTTTCTCCAGCAGCGTGAACTCCGGTAGTTGGGGAACGTAGTCAGCTCCTTACAGGCCTGTATCTGCCAGCCCATAAACTCACTCCCCCCTCAGTAACTCAAACCTCTCCCGCAGATCATCCAACCCAGCGAATTTCCCCTCCAAGAAAATATCCCAGACCTGCACCAACCCCTCCTCCTTCCATCGCCTCTACAGCCCATCCATTCCCTCCCGGCTTAAACCTGTGGTTCCCATACAGTAGTGTGAGTACCGACATGTGGGTCAATTTAAAGTGCCTCTTCAACTGATTCCAGGTTTTAATAGTCGACTCCACTACTGGACTCCCCGTATACTTCTTCGGAGGCAGAGACCCTGCGGGACTCCTCCTCCAACCTGATTCACTCCGCCCCCTCCATCGCCATCACCACCTCACTTTCTCCACATTCACTGCCCAATAGTAATGCATCAGGTTCGGGAGTGCCAACCCCCCCCCTCGCTGCCTCTGTCTTCGAGGCAGAGGCCTCCTCACCCTTAGCACCTTCCCTACCCACACAAATTCCGAGACCAGCGCCTCCACTTCTGGAAAAAGCCCACAGGGAGAAGAATCGGGAGGAAGAACAAACAGAAACCTTGGCAGCATATTCATCTTTACCACCTGCACCCTCCCTGCCAACGTCAAGTGCAACGGAGCCCACCTTTTAAAGTCCCCCTTAACCCCTTCAACTAACCCTGTCAAGTTACAGCTATGCACTGTGGCCCACTCATGTGTTTCCTGGATACCTAAACAGCTCCCTTACACTCTTAAATGGCAGCGCCCCCAGGTTTGCCCCCCATCACCCACTGCATTCACTGGGAACGCCTCACTCTTCCCTACATTCAACTTAGAACCAGAAAACGCCCTGAATCTCTACAACACGGCGTAATTCTGCGCATACTTTCCAACGGGTCCGACACAAACAAGAACAGGTCAACCGCATATAATGATATCTGGTGCTTCATACCCCTCTCTTCCCCCTCTAACTCTGCACTTTGGGCTTTAAACAACTGATCCGGTTTGTCCTTGTCGCCAGTGTAATAACTCGAGGCTCGTCGAGATGGCAAGTAATACCAAAGCCAATAGAGGGTTTATTTAACAGCACAACTCCACAGGTCCACTCTTAAACAACACCCTGGTTTCAACTGAAGCCCGCCAGCCCCAGGGATGCGCGCCCCCACTCCTGATTGGCCAGATTTGTGCACTCGCACTCCATTGGCACTGTCCCGGTATCATGGCTCGCGAAGGATCACCCATTAAAGGGACCACGTTATCTCAGTAAGCTTGGATTTCAGTTCAGTAATTATTCACACAGGCGTGTTTTTACAAGTTAAAAAGCACTAAAGCAGTCAAGCAGTTGTTAATTTGTGGCTTGCGCCTTTGCGTTCTGCGGAGCAAGGGTGGGCGGGGTCACAAGGGGTATGATGTGTTGGTGGGGTGGGGAGGGACTGAAGTCATGGGGAGGGGGCCCAGAAATGAAGGTGAGCTTGCAGGAATGGGGGTCGCAATGTGTGTCAGTCAGCCACTTAAAAAAAATAATTAATTTATGGGATGTGTGTGTTGCTGGTTAGGCCAGCATTTATTGCCCATCCCAGTTGCCCTTCAGAAGGCGGTGGTGAGTTGCCTTCTTGAACCGCTGCAGTCCTTGAGGTGTAGGTACACCCACTGAGCTGTTTGGGAGGGAGTTCCAGGATGTTGGCCCAGCGACAGTGAAGGAGCGGCGATACATTTCCAAGTTGTTCCCCTCCAAGATGTTGTGACTTGGCGCGGAACCTCCAGGTGGTGGGGTTCCCAGGTATCTGCTGCTCTTGTCCTTCTAGATGGTAGTGGTCGTGGGTTTGGAAAGTGTTGTCTGAGGAACCTTGGCGAGTTACTGCAGCGCACCTTGTAGATGGTGCACACGGTTGCCACTGTTCATTGGTGGTGAAGGGTTTGAATGCTTGTGGAAGGAGGAGCAATCAAGCGGGCTGCTTTGGGGAAGCACAGTAGCATAGTGGTTAGCACAATTGCTTCACAGCTCCGGGGTCCCTGGTTTGATTCCCGGCTTGGGTCACTGTCTGTGCGGAATCTGCATGTTCTCCCTGTGTGTGCGTGGGTTTTCTCCGGGTGCTCCAGTTTCCTCCCACAATCCAAAGATGTGCAGGTTAGGTGGATTGGCCATGCTAAATTGCCCTCAGTGTCCAAAATTGCCCTTAGTGTTGGGTGGGGTTACTGGGTTATTGGGGTAGGGTGGAGGTGTGGGCTTGGGTAGGGTGCTCTTTCAAAGAGCCAGTGCAGACTCGATGGGCCGAATGGCCTCCTTCTGCACTGTAAATTCTATGAGTACTGTCTATGAGTCCTGGATGGTGTCGAGCTTATTGAGTGTTTTTGGAGCTGCACTCATCCAGGCAAGGGGAGAGTATTTTATTACATTCCTGACTTGTGCCTTGCCGATGGTGGATAGGCTTTGGGGGGGGGGGGGGGGGGAGTCAGGAGGTGAGTAACTGTCCGTAGGATTCCGAGCCTTTGACCTGTTCTGGTAGCCACAGTATTAATGTGGCTAGTCCAGTTCAGTTTCTGATCAATGGTAACCCACAGGATGTTGATTGGGTGAACCATTAAAATCTGGGAGGCACAAGAAAAGTTAGAGGAGTGCAGATATCCTGGCCCACTGTGGGACATGTGGAAAAGAAAAGGTTTGGATATTTTCAGTCAGATGCTGGGATAATCTCAGGTTGCAGTGCCAGGCAGCTAGTCTGCCTACCTAGGGGGCAGCAGCGGCGGCGCTGGCCTGATCCTCGTGTTGCTGGGGGGCACCTCCTAGAACGGTGTGACTTCCCTGTCTGTCTGGAGAAGTGGGGGGAGGCTGTGTTGCTGCAGGAAGGGGGCTGGGGGAGGTGAGTGATGAAGAGAGACCTGTGGTGTCCCCACTGAGCCCTAGCTGGGGGATTGGGCCTTTGTGAGGCTTTGTAGGGCTCCAGGCTATATCCTTATATCTTGGTTAGGTTACCCTCAGGAGCACCTTTTACTTCAAGTTAAAGTTACCTCACAGCCTTTTGCTGCCAGTACTGTGTGTGGCTTCAGTTAAGTTACATTAATATGGTCTGGGGAAAAAGCACATTTTTAACATGCAACCTCTCTACAGCATGCTTTATTTATGACTTCAACACAATGGGAAATGTGTGTGTTTAAAAGTCCAAATGAGCTATTTGCTGCAGTTATATTGTTGCTTGCTGACTGCAGTCTCTCACTTGCTAGGGTCCATGTTAGTTGGGCCTGACTGGCAGCTAGCTGTATTCACCATAGAGCTCTGCATGGGAGATTTTTTTTTTTTTAAACCCAGAATATTCTGTAAATGCTCCGCTCCTGTCAAGGAAAAAAATGAGTTCATGTTTCAGGTCGACGACCCTTCTGTCAGAAGTGGAAAAAGTGGGGTGGCACAGTGGCACATTGTTGGTTAGCACCGCTGCCTCACAGCTCCAGGGTCCCGGGTTCAATTCCGGCCTCGGGTGGATTGTGTGGGGTCTGCACTTTCTCCCTGTGCCTGCGTGTGTTTCCTCCGGGTGCTCCAGTTTCCTCCCACAGTCAAAAGATGTGCAGATTAGGTGGATTGGCCATGCTAAATTGTCCCTTAAGTGTCCAAAAGATTAGATGGGGTTAAAGTAATGTAATCTTTATTGTCACAAGTAGGCTTACATTAATACTGCAATGAAGCTACTATGAAAACCCCTAGTCGCCACATTCCGGCGCCTGTTCAGGGACACTGAAGGAGAATTCAGAGTGACCAAACCTCACCACCTGGATGTTCCGCGCCAAGTTACTTAACATCTTGGAGGGGAACAACTTGGAAATATATCGCCGCTCCTTCACTGTCTTTTGGGACTTGTGGAAGGAAACCGGAGCGCCCGGAGGAAACCCACACAGGCACGGGGAGAAAGTACAGACTCCGCACAGTCACCCGCGCTGGGAATCAAACCTGGGACCCTGGAGCTGTGAGGCAACAGTGGTACCCACTGTGCTACCCACCAGGTTATGGGGCTAGGATGTAGGCGTGGGCTTGGGTAGGCTGCTCTTTTCAAGGGCCGGTGCAGACCTGATGGGCTGAATGGCCTCCTGCAGTGAGAGCCTTCTCCCGCGGATGGATATGGCTGGCACGAGGGGACATAACTTTAAACTGAGGGGTAATAGATATAGGACAGAGGTCAGAGGTAGGTTCTTTACGCAAAGAGTAGTGAGGCCGTGGAATTCCCTACCTGCTACAGTAGTGAACTCGCCAACATTGAGGGCATTTAAAAGTTTATTGGATAAACATATGGATGATAATGGCATAGTGTAGGTTAGATGGCTTTTGTTTCGGTGCAACATCGTGGGCCGAAGGGCCTGTACTGCGCTGTATTGTTCTATGTTCTATGTTCTATGCACTGTACATTCTGTGATTCTATAAGTCCGAGATATAGGAGGTTTTAATTGAATGCGAGGCAGGGAGAGCAGTATAAAAAGAAAAGATCTGCACTGGGATGGAAGGCAGAAGTGGTTTTGGGGACAGCAAGGTAGTGCAGTGGTTAGCACTGCTGCCTCACGGCGCCGAGGACCTGGGTTTGATCCTGGCCCAGGGTCACTGTGTGTAGTTTGTTCATTCTCCCCATGTGTCGGTCTCAGCCCCACAATCGAAACATGTGCAGGGTAGGAGGATTGGCCACGCTAAATTGCCCCTTAATTGGGGAAAAAAGAATTGGGTACTAATTTTATTTTTTAAAAACCTAAAAAAAAAAGTGGTCTCAAAGTTATGATGGTGCAAGGCCACACACGGTAGTAATGGGACAAGAGAAGAAACAAAGGATATGTCTGTGAGGAGGTGTAAATAGGAAAAATAGTGTCATCACCAACACTTGCTGTCTGAAAAAATTAATTGAACTTGGAGTTGAGTCTGGAAGATTGTAACGTGTCTATTTGAAAGATGTGATGCTGTTTCTTGACCTTCATTGGAACACTGCAAGAGACAGATGTAACGAGTGGGTCAGAAAATGAATGTGACAGGCAGCTGGAAGTTTGGGCCATGCAGACTTAGGGCAGCATGGTAGCATTGTGGATAGCACAATTGCTTCACAGCTCCAGGGTCCCAGGTTCGATTTCGGCTTGGGTCACTGTCTGTGCGGAGTCTGCACATCCTCCCTGTGTGTGCGTGGGTTTCCTCCGGGTGCTCCGGTTTCCTCCCACAGTCCAAAAATGTGCAGGTTAGGTGGATTGGCCATGATAAATTGCCCTTAGTGTCCAAAATTGCCCTTAGTGTTGGGTGGGGTTACTGGGTTATGGGGATAGGGTGGAGGTGTTGACCTTGGGTAGGGTGCTCTTTCCAAGAGCCGGTACAGACTCGATGGGCCGAATGGCCTCCTTCTGCACTGTAAATTCTATGCTAATCTATACAGACTGAACGGAGGTGTTTTAAAAGACCAGTCACCCAATATGTTTGATCTCCAATGTAAACCACATTGTGAGTAGTGAATACTGGATTGGATTGGATTTGTTTATTGTCACGTGTACCGAGGTACAGTGAAAAGTATTTTTCTGCGAGCAGCTCAACAGATCATTAAGTACATGAGAAGAAAAGGGAAGAAAAGAAAATACATAAAAACTACATAAGCACTGGCATCGGATGAAGCATACAGGGTGTAGTGTTAATGAAGTCAGTCCATAAGAGGGTCATTTAGGAGTCTGGTGACAGTGGGGAAGAAGCTGTTTTTGAATCTGTTCGTGCATGTTCTCAGACTTCTGTATCTCCTGCCCGATGGAAGAAGTTGGAAGATTGAGTAAGCCGGGTGGGAGGGATCTTTGATTATACTGCCCGCTTTCCCCAGGCAGCGGGAGGCATAGATGGAGTCAATGGATGAGAGGCAGGTTTGTGTGATGGACTGGGCAGTGGTACTCCGGCTTAGTACTGTGTGCTAAATTGAAATACATACAAGTTAATCAATGTTTCATCTGGAAGGAATGTTTGGGATCTTGGACAGTGAAAAGGGAGGAGGCAAAAGGGCAGGTATCGTGTCTCATGCACTTGCATTAGAGGAGCGATAGGAAGGTGAGGGAGTGTTGGGGGTGATTGAGGAGTGGACCGGGGGTTCGGAGAAGGGACGGTCCTTTGGAATACTGAAAGGGGGCGAGCAGGCAAAGATGCGTCGGTGTTGGTATCACCCTGGAGATGGCATGGGAGGTCAATTGAATGCGGAGACTAGTTGGATGGAAAGTGAAGACAAATGGGGCTTTATTTAGGGCGGCACAGTGGTTTAACACTACTATCTCACAGCACCAGGGACCCTGGTTCAATTCCAGCCTTGGGTGACTGTGGTGTTTGCACTTTCTCTCTGTGTCTGCTTGTGTTTCCTCCGAGTGCTCCGGTTTCCTCCCACAGTCCAAAGATGTACGGGTTAGATGGATTGGCCGTGCTACTTTTCCTCTTGGCATCCAAGAGATGCGCAGGTTAGGTGGGCTTACAGGGATAGGGCGGGAAAGTGGGTCTAGGTAGGGCACTCTTTCCCAGGGTCGGTGCAGACTCGATTGGCCGAATGGCCTCCTTCTGCACTGAAGTGATTCTATGATTGTTATTTCCAGGGGCCTGTGCATTTTTGAACTGCAGGTTTTGCTAGGCTGGAGTTGATCTGCAGTGAGATGTTCGTTTAGCAGAGGTTTGGCACTGGCTGGCTTAGAATAGTTGAAACTAGACATCTCACTCATGCTGCCACCAGAGTATTCATGCTCTGCCAAAAACAAAACCGCTTTAATGTAAGAGACAGTATAACTGCACCTCTTAACTGCTGCCAAATTTGAGACAAAATAAAATTGACCTTTTTTTAACATAGAATTTACAGTGCAGAAGGAGGCCATTCAGCCCATCGTGTCTGCACCGGCTCTTGGAAAAAGCACCCTACCCAAGGTCAACACCTCCACCCTATCCCCATAACCCAATAACCCCACCCAACACTAAGTGCAATTTTGGACACTAATAGCAATTTATCATGGCCAATCCACCTAACCTGCACATCTTTGGACTGTGGGAGGAAACCGGAGCACCCGGAGGAAACCCACGCACACACGGGGAGGATGTGCAGACTCCGCACTGACAGTGACCCAAGCCGGAATCGAACCTGGGACCCTGGAGCTGTGAAGCAATTGTGCTATCCACAATGCTACCGTGCTGCCCTATGTGGAGTGATTTTTGAGGGGAGTGATTTTTAAAAATCGCGTTTCAAAAGCTTTATCTAAAAAGTTTCTGTTTACAGGTTTCACAGTCTTGGACAGTACAGTTTCCAATTCCAATTGTCTGACCAAACCATCAAGAATTGCACAGTGTATGGGAAAATAATCTCTCAAAATGAGTTGGGGTAAGTTTATTTTTTCTTTTAAATGTTTTTATCGGATTTTCACAGGTTTATTTATCTTTTGTTTGAACCATATTTTGTATCAAAACTCCTCGGCATCATAGATTGAGCAGAAGGAGTATGGTGTTTGCAGGACTGACTTTAGGAGGCAGTGGAGGTTCAACAAAACTGAGAGCTTTATTCAGGTGATATTAACACTACAGGCCGCTGCGATGTTACACTGCCCAGTTATCCTTGCGAACCCAAACATTCTCTTAAAGTGCCCTTGTTCAGTTGTAAGGCTGCTGGTAAGGAATCACTAAAAATACTATAGATACACAACATTTCCTCCCCTTTAAATCAAATGTTCCCCAGCACATTAAACCGTCTAACACGAACAATCCATCAGCAACAACAGTCAATAAGTCGAGATGTTTAGGAGATCGCCGGTCTCTGAATGGTTGTTGCCGAACCCCAGGCAGCTTCCTGGTACTTGCTGCAACCTCTGGTGTCTTTGGCTTGGTTTGGATGTCATCGGCAGTTGTTTTAGCTGGAGTTCACAGTACAATCTGAGGTTGACTCATTGTTTGATTTGCAATTGAGTTGCTGGTTTCCCCAATTGGTGTCAGGTTTTCGGGAAGGTCCAGGTCGTCTCTCGGAACAGCTGGATTTGGACTCTGTTGTTTCTGCCTCTGGCGCGTTGGTTCTTGTTGCCAAAAGTTGATCCGCATGCCTCCTCCAGATTACATCGTCTTGGGTTTGGATGGTGTAGGAGACCAATCCAATCTGTGCTATGATGGTGGCAGGAATTCATTTTTCACCTGTCGTAAAGTTTCTTGCCAGAACCTCTAGTCCCTGGTGAAAAACACAATGTTTCCCTTTGTTTTCCCGCCTTCTGACCTGATCCTGTTGCTTTTTCTGGACAATGTCTTCTGTCTTTGGTAGTTTCAGTAACTGGAATGCTGTAAATAGTTGACGTTTAATCATTCGCAACGCAGGAGAAACTTGGGTTGTTGAATGAGCAGTATTCCTGTACATGAGCCGGAATTAACTCAAGCGTTTGGTTAATGAATCTAGTTCTCTGGTTACCTTTTAACGTGTGCGTGATCATTTGTACAAAATGTTCTGCTAGTTCGTTCATAGCAGGATGGTTTGGCGAGACCTGATGGTGATGATGATTCTGTTCCTCTTCAAGCCGTTTTCAAACTCTTGAGATATGAACTGTGGTCCTTATCACTCACCAATTGTTCCGGGCAACCGAATCTGCTGAAGGTTTCTCCCAATTAATTGTCTTCTCCAATGACGTTGATTTCATGTTGGCAACTTCTGGCCATTTTGAATGAGCATTGACTAGAATGAGAAACATGTGCCCCCAAATGGTCCTGTGTAATCAATGTGTACCCGTTGCCAAGCCTCTTCTGGCCATTCCCACGGATGCAACAATGCTAATGCCAACAGGGTTCGCACTTTCACAAACATATTCCCACCTTCTCTTCTATTTCAGTATCTAAACCAGGCCACTAGAAATTATTCCTCACTATCTCCTTCATTCTCACAATATCACAATGGCCTTTGTGTAATTGGGTCAATACACATTTTCTTAATAGTGTTGGAATGATGATTCGTCCCACCTGTACAGATAACTCCAGTCTTTGGGTGGAATATAGCTTTACTCGGGGTTTACTCATGAGGCCTGGTCTCAAAGCACCATGTCCATTATCTTGGAAAGTACTGGATCACTGGGTATGCTTCTTCACTTGCCTTACAGTTACAGGAGTATTATCGACCTGCTCGAAGTAGAAAATGTTACCACATAATCGAAGGGTAGTCCGGAGAGCCCATCTGCGCTACTACGAAGGCTTGACTGATGATACGAGACGGTATACGTGTGTGCTGACAACAACAATGCCCATCTATGCATTCTGCTCACTGCCAGTGATTGAATTCCGGCATGTAGTCAGAAAATTGTTGTTAATGGACGATGGTCCGTCAATAATGCGAATTTCCTCCTTTACAGGAATTGATAGAACCGTTTTCTCCCAATGATGATTTTGGGCTTCTTTCTCTTATCTGTACATAATTGCTTTTGGCTTTACTCCATGTTCCGGAAACAAAGTCTTTTTTTAAATTTAGAGTACCCAATTCTTTTTTTTTTTTGCAATTAAAGGGCAATTTAGCGTGGCCAATTTATCTACACTGCACATCTTTGGGTTGTGGGGTTGAGACCCACGCAGACACTGGGAGAATGTGCAAACTCCACACGGACAGTGACCCGGGGTTGGGATCGAACCCGGGTCCTCAGCGCCGTGAGGCAGCAGTGCTTACCACTGTGCCACTGTGCCGCCCCCTATTGGCTTCTCTTCATCTGTAGGCAAGAAGTAAGAAACCACCACCCCTAATACCAAGGGGTGATGATTCACACGCCAACTGCAGGTGTAGGGATTTGGATGAAAATGTGTCAGGACTTCACAAAGGCTTCACAAACGCTTTCTCACATTGATCCTCCTGCTCCAACCTTTTATTTTGGCACAATTGACTATGAAAGGGTTTTAGAATAGTCGCCAGATTGGGTGCAAACCTTCCATCGTAATTTAGAAAGCCTAAGAAAGATCGAAGTTGATTATCATTCTGAGATGCGGGCGTCTTGGTAATAGATTTGGCCTGCGAAGGTGATTATGCAGTCCATTGGTGTTGATTACATATCCCAGACACCCAATTGGAAAAATTTGCATCTTTTTCCGGACTCTTAATCCATAACCTTCTGTTGTACCTCTGATTCAGATCAACTGACGCAGCGAGCAAAGACACTCAAACTCTTTAAGTTTTCGTACTGCAATCTGCTTTATTGTTTTTGTTACCCGTTAATGAGGTTATTGTAAGACTTCCGGGTGTGGCGATGACCAGCTGAGTCGCACGTTTCGGCAGCACCCTGTGAAACGGACTTTTGGGCTCTTGATAGGAGCCCCAACGGCAATTTTGACGGCTAAAAACACTGTGCGGTAAACCAGAAGGGAATCCCCCCTGGATACGGATGGAAAAAGGAGGGGGAAGTGGCCAGATTGCAGTGGATCCTTTAGAACAGCAGCAAGGAAGGCAAGCAAAAACCAAGATGGCGTCGGAAGGTGGCAGTTTAACATGGGGCCCTGAACAACAAGAGTTCTTGAAATGCTGTGTGGAAGAGATCAAAAAGGAAATGAAGAAAGAGCTGTTGGCCCCGATACTACAGGCGATCGAAGGGCTAAAGGAGGAACAAAAGACCCAGGAGCGGGAGCTTCGGGTCGTGAAGGCAAAGGCAGCCGAGAATGAGGACGATATACAGGGCCTGGTGGTGAAGACGGAGACGCAGGAGGCACATCAGAAACGATGTGTGGAAAGGTTGGAGGCACTGGAAAACAACGCAAGGAGGAACAACCTGAGGATTCTTGGTCTTCCTGAAGGTGTGGAGGGAGCGGACGTCGGGGCATATGTGAGCACGATGCTGCACTCGTTAATGGGAGCGGAGGCCCCGGCGGGTCCGTTGGAGGTGGAGGGAGCATACCGAGTGATGGCGCGAGGACCGAGAGCAGGAGAAATTCCCAGAGCCATAGTGGTGAGATTCCTCCGTTTTAAGGATAGAGAAATGGTCCTTAGATGGGCGAAGAAAACTCGGAGCAGTAAATGGGAGAACGCGGTGATCCGCGTATATCAAGACTGGAGTGCGGAGGTGGCGAGAAGGAGGGCGAGCTTTAATCGGGCCAAGGCGGTGCTTCATAAAAAGAAGATAAAATTTGGAATGCTGCAACCGGCAAGACTGTGGGTCACATATCGAGGGAGGCACCACTACTTTGAGACGGCGGATGAAGCGTGGACTTTTATTGTGGAAGAAAAACTGGAATGAGCGGGTTATTAAAAAGAACGTTCGAACAAAGTGGTGGGGCGAATGTGGGGGGCAAAGAGGGGTTTTATGTACTAATCCTGCGATGTGGTAACTTTTCTCTCTCCCACAGGTGGTGATGGGGGGAGGAGGGGAGGTGGAGGAGATGGGGCGTTGGCCATTGGGGGCGGGGCCAAGGGAGAAGCGCGGGCTTGGTTCCCGCGCTATGATAATCATGGCGGGAATAGAGCAGCAGGAAGGAGGGGGCGTCGCACGGTGCGAGCCGAGGTCACGGGGGGAAGCCGAGGTCAGCCAGAGTTTGCTGACTTCTGGGAGCAACATGGGGGGAGTAATTACGCTAGCGGGGGGGGGGTGGGAGGGGGGAATTACTGGGTTGCTGCTGCTGGGGAGAGGGGGGAGCTGGTATGGGAGAGGATGGGCGGGGGGGGCACCGCCTGGGGGAGATACAGCTGCGTGGGAACCGGGTGAGGAGCTGGAAAAAGGTGATGGCTAATCGACAAGGGGGGGGGTAGGAAGCCCCCCCAACACGGCTGATCACGTGGAACGTGAGAGGGCTGAACGGGCCGATAAAGAGGGCACGGGTACTCGCACACCTTAAGAAACTTAAGGCAGATGTGGTTATGTTACAGGAAACGCACCTGAAACTGATAGACCAGGTTAGGCTACGCAAAGGGTGGGTGGGGCAGGTGTTCCATTCGGGGCTAGATGCGAAAAACAGGGGGGTGGCTATATTAGTGGGGAAGCGGGTAATGTTCGAGGCAAAGACTATAGTGGCGGATAGCGGGGGCAGATACGTGATGGTGAGTGGCAAACTACAGGGGGAGACGGTGGTTTTGGTAAACGTATATGCCCCGAACTGGGATGATGCCAATTTTATGAGGCGGATGCTAGGACGCATTCCGGACCTAGAGATGGGAAAGCTGATAATGGGGGGAGATTTTAATACGGTGTTGGAACCAGGGCTGGATAGGTCGAAGTCCAGGACTGGAAGGAGGCCGGCAGCAGCCAAGGTACTTAAAGATTTTATGGAGCAGATGGGAGGTGTAGACCCGTGGAGATTTAGCAGACCTAGGAGTAAGGAGTTCTCGTTTTTCTCCTATGTCCATAAAGTCTACTCGCGAATAGACTTTTTTGTGCTGGGTAGGGCATTGATCCCGAAGGTGAGGGGAACGGAGTATACGGCTATAGCCATTTCGGATCACGCTCCACACTGGGTGGACTTGGAGATAGGGCAGGAAACAGGAGGGCGCCCACCCTGGAGAATGGACATAGGACTAATGGCAGATGAGGGGGTGTGTCTAAGGGTGAGGGGGTGCATTGAAAAGTACTTGGAACTCAATGATAATGGGGAGGTCCAGGTGGGAGTGGTCTGGGAGGCGTTGAAGGCGGTGGTTAGAGGGGAGCTGATATCAATAAGGGCACATAAAGGGAAGCAGGAGAGTAAGGAACGGGAGCGGTTGCTGCAAGAACTTTTGAGGGTGGACAGACAATATGCGGAAGCACCGGAGGAGGGACTGCACAGGGAAAGGCAAAGGCTACATGTAGAATTTGACTTGCTGACTACAGGCACTGCAGAGGCACAATGGAGGAAGGCACAGGGTGTACAGTACGAATATGGGGAGTAGGCGAGCAGGTTGCTGGCACACCAATTGAGGAACAGGGGAGCAGCGAGGGAAATAGGGGGAGTGAGGGATGAGGAAGGAGAGATGGAGCGGGGAGCGGAGAGAGTGAATGGAGTGTTCAAGACATTTTATAAAAAATTATATGAAGCTCAACCCCCGGATGGGAGGGAGAGAATGATGGGCTTCTTGGATCGGCTGGAATTTCCCAAGGTGGGAGAGCAGGAAAGGGTGGGACTGGGAGCACAGATCGAGGTAGAAGAAGTGGTGAAAGGAATTAGGAGCATGCAGGCGGGAAAGGCCCCGGGACCGGATGGATTCCCAGTCGAATTCTATAGAAAATATGTGGACTTGCTCGCCCCGGTACTGACGAGGACCTTTAATGAGGCAAAGGAAAGGGGACAACTGCCCCCGACTATGTCTGAAGCAACGATATCGCTTCTCTTAAAGAAGGAAAAGGACCCGCTACAATGCGGGTCCTATAGACCTATTTCCCTCCTAAATGTAGATGCCAAGGTCCTGGCCAAGGTAATGGCAATGAGAATAGAGGAATGTGTCCCGGGGGTGGTCCACGAGGACCAAACTGGGTTTGTGAAGGGGAGACAGCTGAACACGAATATACGGAGGTTGTTAGGGGTAATGATGATGGCCCCACCAGAGGGAGAAACGGAGATAGTAGTGGCGATGGATGCCGAGAAAGCATTTGATAGAGTGGAGTGGGATTATTTGTGGGAGGTGTTGAGGAGATTTGGTTTTGGAGAGGGGTATGTTAGATGGGTGCAGCTGTTGTATAGGGCCCCAGTGGCGAGCGTGGTCACGAATGGACGGGGATCTGCATATTTTCGGCTCCATAGAGGGACAAGGCAGGGATGCCCTCTGTCCCCATTATTGTTTGCACTGGCGATTGAGCCCCTGGCGATAGCGTTGAGGGGTTCCAAGAAGTGGAGGGGAGTACTTAGGGGAGGAGATGAGCACCGGGTATCTTTGTATGCGGACGATTTGCTACTATACGTGGCGGACCCGGCGGAGGGGATGCCAGAAATAATGCGGATACTTGGGGAGTTTGGGGATTTTTCAGGGTATAAATTGAACATGGGGAAAAGTGAGTTGTTTGTGGTGCATCCAGGGGAGCAGAGTAGAGAAATAGAGGACCTACCGTTGAGGAAGGTAACAAGGGACTTTCGTTACCTGGGGATCCAGATAGCTAAGAATTGGGGCACATTGCATAGGTTAAATTTAACGCGGTTGGTGGACCAGATGGAGGAGGATTTCAAGAGATGGGATATGGTATCCCTGTCAATGGCAGGGAGGGTGCAGGCGGTTAAGATGGTGGTCCTCCCGAGATTCCTTTTTGTGTTTCAGTGCCTCCCGGTGGTGATTACGAAGGCTTTTTTTAAAAGGATTGAAAAGAGCATCATGGGTTTTGTGTAGGCCGGGAAGACCCCGAGAGTGAGGTAGGGATTCTTACAGCGTAGTAGGGATAGGGGGGGGCTGGCACTACCGAGCCTAAGTGAGTATTATTGGGCCGCTAATATTTCAATGGTGAGTAAGTGGATGGGAGAGGAGGAGGGAGCGGCGTGGAAGAGATTAGAGAGGGCGTCTTGTAGGGGGACTAGCCTACAGGCTATGGTGACAGCCCCATTGCCGTTCTCACCGAGGAAATACACCACAAGCCCGGTGGTGGTGGCTACACTGAAGATTTGGGGACAGTGGAGACGGCATAGGGGAAAGACTGGAGCCTTGGGGGGGTCCCCGATAAGAAACAACCATAGGTTTGCCCCGGGGGGAATGGATGGGGGATATGGAATGTGGCAAAGAGCAGGAATAACGCAACTGAAAGATCTGTTTGTGGATGGGAAGTTCGCGAGTCTGGGAGCGCTGACCGAGAAATATGGGTTGCCCCAAGGGAATGCATTCAGGTATATGCAACTGAGGGCTTTTGCGAGGCAACAGGTGAGGGAATTCCCGCAGCTCCCAACACAAGAGGTGCAGGACAGAGTGATCTCAAAGACATGGGTGGGGGATGGTAAGGTGTCAGATATATATAGGGAAATGAGGGACGAAGGGGAGACTATGGTAGATGAACTAAAAGGGAAATGGGAAGAAGAGCTGGGGGAGGAGATCGAGGAGGGGCTGTGGGCAGATGCCCTAAGCAGGGTAAACTCGTCGTCCTCGTGTGCCAGGCTAAGCCTGATTCAGTTTAAGGTATTACACAGGGCACATATGACTGGAGCACAGCTCAGTAAATTTTTTGGGGTGGAGCATAGGTGTGCGAGGTGCTCGAGAAGCCCAGCGAATCATACCCATATGTTTTGGTCATGCCCGGCACTACAGGGGTTTTGGATGGGGGTGACAAAGGTGCTTTCAAAGGTAGTAGGAGTCGGGTCGAACCAAGCTGGGGGTTGGCTATATTTGGGGTTGCACAAGAGCCGGGAGTGCAGGAGGCGAGAGAGGCCGATGTTTTGGCCTTTGCGTCCCTAGTAGCCCGGCGCAGGATATTGCTAATGTGGAAAGAAGCCAAGCCCCCGGGGGTGGAGACCTGGATAAATGACATGGCGGGGTTTATAAAGCTAGAGCGGATTAAGTTCGTCCTAAGGGGGTCGGCTCAAGGGTTCACCAGGCGGTGGCAACCGTTCGTCGAATACCTCGCAGAAAGATAGACGGAATGGGAAAAAGAAGGCAGCAGCAGCAGCCCAGGATCGGGGGGGGGGGGGGGGGGGGGAGGGAGGAGGAACCAGAAGGACTCTCAGGGTTGTTAATATATACTGTATAGTATGTATAGGTCGTTGCTACAGATAATTATATATTGGACTGTTAAATTATATTTTTGGAGAGTGTTACTTGTGACAAGGCAGTTGCCAATTAGGGCTAGTTTTCATTTTTGTTATTTATTATTTATTCATTTTTTGTTTATAAAATAGGTCATTGTTATTTGTGTTGTTATAATATTGTGTAAAGGATGCACAATGTACTGTGTTGGTTGACCAAAAATTTTCAATAAAATATTTAATAAAAAATAAAATAAATAAAAAATAAAAATGAGGTTATTGTACAACAATCTCCTATATTGTATCTTACAGTTACTGATTTAGCCAAAGTTATCACAAAGTATCAAAACTCGCAACTTGGACTTTTTATTACCCGTTGCGAGGTGAGGTGATCAGTCCTGCTCCCGATGGGTTCCAAGGCCTCTGAGTCCTGGCCTCAAGATTCCTTCACAATGGCTGTTCCTGCAGGTTATCACTATCGATATGTCTGATGTTTCTCCTTTTATCCAGATCCTGTCAATGCTTACAGTACTCGCAGGGGTCGTGGTCAATCACTGCCCATTCCGAGGCACAGCAGCAGCACATCTCTCGCTGCTAACCACAGCAGCTTTACCGCCGACACAGTTCTTGGGCTTATACATAGTTAACTTTTTCGACCTTCAGACTTTGCTGGTGTCTTACGGGTACCCACCAGGCTTTACTTCTAATCGGGGTTGCGGAGATGTTTTTCCTCGGTCTTCCCAGTCACCAGGATATCATCCTGGTAACACTGGATCTCGTTTAACCCGCTTAAAATTTGGACCATGGCCCGTTGGGACAAGACCGGAGCTGAAGTGATGCCAAAATGGTAATCTTTTATGTTGAAATAATCTTTGTGTGTCACAATCGCCAGGAACTGTTGTGAATCCTGATCCAGATTCATTTTTAGACATGCTTGACTGAGGTTGATCTTACTAAAGTGTTAGACTCCAGCCAACCCGGCGAACAGATCATCAATCAGGGTTAGAGGGTAATGTTCTGCACAAAGTACAGGATTAATTGTTACTTTGCAATCACCACAGGTCCGTATGGATCTGCCTTTTTTTCATTACTGGTACGATCAATGTAGCCCGTTCTTTCAGGTTAACAGGTTCCAGGACATTTGTCTTAACTAGATGCTCTAATTCTGCCTCTACTTTAGGTCTGATTGCGTAAGGCACCGATCTATCCTTATGGGGCTGATTTAGCAGGTTAAACAGCTGGCTTGTAATGCAGAACAAGGCAGCAGCACGGGTTCAATTCCCGTACTAGCCTCCCTGAACAGGCGCTGGAATGTGGCGACTAGGGGCTTTTCAGAGTAACTTCATTGAAGCCTACTTGTGACAAAGTTATTATTATTATTATTATTATTATTATTAATAAGCATTTGCCTGACTCTTTGATCTTCAACTTTACTGCGATATCCTTCATACTTCTCAGATCACCGTTGAAAACAATAGCGTGTTTCTTCAGGTGTTTTATAAGGCCTGTTTTGGTATCTGAGACTCAGTGATTTGGCCTCCACAGCCTTCTGCAGATGCACCATCCTCTGGCTGCAGAAATTCCTCCTCATCTCAGTTTTAAAGGATTGTTCCTTCAGTTTGAGGCTGTGCCCTCGGGTTCTAGTTTTTTCTACTAGTGGAAACATCTCCACGGCCACTCTATCTAGGTCTCTCAGGATCTTGTAAGTTTCAATAAGATCCCTCCTCATCCTTCTAAACTCCAAGGAATACAGACCCAGAGTCCTTAAGCATTCCTCGTATGACAAACTCTTCATTCCAGGAATCATTCTTGTGAACCTCTTCTGGAACCTTTCCTAGGCCAGCACATCCTTCCTTAGATACCGGGCCCAAAACTGCTAACACTACTCCAAATGGGGTCTGACCAGAGCCTTGTACATCTTCAGAAGCAGATCCCTGCTCTTGTATTCTAGCCCTCTCGACATGAATGCTAACATTGCATTTGCCTTCCTAACTCCGACTGAACTTGCGCGTTAACCTTAAGAGAATCTTGAACGCCTAAGTCCCTTTGTGCTTATTATTTCCTAAGCCTTTTCCCATTTAGAAAATAGTCTATGCCTCCAAGATCACAAGAAACTGCAGAGTGTGGTGAACTCAGCCCAACACATCACACAAGCTTGCCACCCTCACATTGATTCTGTATACACCTCCCGCTGCCTCAGGAAGGCAGATAGCATTATCAGAGATTCCTCCCACCCAGACATTGCCTTCTTCCAGATCCTTTCATCAGGCAGAAGGTACAGAAGTCTGAAGACCCCCACATCCAGACATAGGAACAGCTTCTTCCCCACAGCTACAAGACTCCTCAACGACTCCCCCTCGGACTGATCTGTTCCCTGTAAGAACACTATTCACGACGCCCTATGCTGCTCTTGCTCATGTATTTGCTTTGTTTGGCCCCTTGTTCTGCACTGTAACCAATCACTGTTTGCCGATGTACCATTTGTCAATGCACTCTGTTGATTATTCTTTTTGTCTACTATGTACGTACTGTGTACGTTCCTTCGGCCGCAGAAAAATACTTTTCATTGTACTTCGGTACATGTGACAATAAATCAAATCAAATCCATTCTTCCTACCGAACTGCATAACCTCACAGTTTTCCACATTGTATTCTATCTGCCACTTCTTTGCCCACTCTCCTAGCTTGTCCAAGTCCTCCTGCAGCCCCCCTGCTTCCTCAATACTACCTGTCCCTCTGCATATCTTTTTATCATCTGTAAACTTAATTTGTGCTGGATAATTTTCTTTTGACAATGTACAAGGACAAATCTGCTGTCCATTCAATTGTACTGTTAACCTCCATATGGCCTCTCAACGGAACCACTTGCCCAACTGAGATAATAACACACAAGCATTCTCTTAAAGTGCCCCTACTCAGCAACAAGGCCGCTGGTAAGGAAGCATTGAAAATGCTATAAGTACACGAGGTGCATCTGCTGCAGTGCCAGGTCAGCCAGAGTACAGAAATAAACTTAAATTAAGTTAAGTGTTTCTGCAGGAAACAACCACACTCTTTAGTAAATAAAAGCAAAATACTGCTGTTGCTGGAAATCTGAACTAAAAACCGAAAATGCTGGATAAACTCAGCAGGTCTGGCAGCACCTGTGGAGAAAGAAACAAGTCCATACAACCCGTCTAAACTCGAGTGAACCCATTAAGAGAATGCTAGTTTTTAAAAAATAAATTTAGAGTACCCAATTAATTTTTTCCAATTAAGGGGTAATTTAGTGTGGCCAATCCACCTAACCTGCACATCTTTGGGTTGTGGGGGCGAAACCCATGCAGACACGGGGAGAATGTGCAAACTCCACACGGACGGTAACCCAGGGCTGGGATCGAACCTGGCACCTCGGCGCCGTGAGGCTGCTGGGCTAACCCACTGCGCCACCGTGCTGCCCTAAGAGAATGTTCGTTGCTAAACTTTCTTTTTAAGTACTTCTCCTGGCTGATTAACACTGGGAAAATAGCTGAATTGTCTTCCTCTTATTAAAAAAAAAATAAAGTTGTCTTCAAAATATTTTGGTTATTGCAGTGCTGTAAAATGAGATGGAGAGTGTACAGAAATCTAGCTACATTACTCTCTGTGTCAGAAGTTCAACCAAGGATCAATTTTAATGTCACGTGTTGTGCTGTTGCTGATTTGAGTACAAAATGGTGCATTGCTTAAGAGGTTTTGGGTACTGGACATTCAGGACAGTAATATAAATCTTATTTTGTTGATCCCCACCCCACCCTTGTACTTCTTTCTGTCTTTTCCTGGGTGCAGCTATAGGAGTGTCGATACCCCTTCAATGTCTCCTCTTAATGGTTCTTGCAACAGCAATAACAACAACTTGCATTTATATGGCGCCACCTTTAAAGTGATAAAATACCCGAAGGTGCTTCATGGGGGTGTTATCAAACAAAAATCTAACACTGAACTTCACTTTCAGATCTCTATGTGGCAAGTTCCTTTTTGTGTCTGTGATCTCTTAACCATTTATCCCACACGTACCCTCTGCTCCTACACTACGGCCATACTTATCAATGCCCCATCCCTCTGCCGCATTATTGGCTATTGGTGCTACAGCCACATATCCATCACCAAACCTGCCTGTTTCCACCTCCAAAATATCGTCTGATTTTGCCCTTAGATTGATGTGCGAAAACCCTCATCCATGCCTTTGTCACATCTAGAATTTACTGCTCCAGTGCTTCCATGGCTGACTTCTCATCTTCCTGTCTCTGTAAGCTTGAGTTCATCCAAAGCTCTGTTGCCTGTATCCTAACTTGCTCCAAGTCTTTGTTCAACCCTCACTGACTTACATTGGCTCCTGGCCTGGCAACACCTCAATTCTAGCACCTCAATGACAACAGTTTATATTTGTATAATGCTTTTAGCAGGATTAAATTCCCCCCAAGGCGCTTCACAGAACACTTCAAAAACACACCGAGTCACATAAGGAGATCTTGGGTCAGATGACCAAAAGCATGGTCAAAGAGGGGGGTATTAAGGAATGTTTCAGGAGGAAAAGGAAAGTGAGGCTGAGAGGTTTAAGGAAGGAATCCCAGAGCTTCAGGCTTAAGCAACTGAAGGCGCAGCCATCAATGGTAGAGCAATTAAAATATGGGATTTAAATGGTCACGAGGCATTAGAGCATAGATATCTTGAGAATTGTAGGGTTTCAGGAGATGAAACAGATAGAGAAGGGTTGAGGACACCGAGAGAGGGATGGTGTAATGGTATTGTCACTGGACTAGTAATCCAGAAACCTCTCCACTTCTCCTTCATCCCTCTCCTCCTTTAGGTTGCTCCTCAGAACCTATGTTGACCAAGCTTTTTGGCCACATATCCTAATATCTCTTGACAATGGCTCAGTGTCATATTTTCTGTGATAACATTTCCTGCATTTCAAACACCATGGATTGTTTTTACAGCGTTAAAGGTGCTATGTAAATGCAAGTTGTTGTGACAAAAATGTATTTTAATTATTTGGTTTTGGTGATGAAAAGTTTCTCGGTAAAGAATTTGGGCGTCATGCAATTGGGAGTTATTAAAGTTTCTGCTCTTTTCAGGATCCTGGATTTGCTGCGAAAAGATGGCCGTTCTCCACGGTGGCTTTCTGTTGGCCAAGAAGCAAAGTCAGCACAATACACTCCTGGATCTAAAGAAATCTGAGTGGGCCACCTTAGGGAAACCCATTGTCTGTGCAGTGCGTGAGATTTGTGCTGGGGGCAGTGACACGGCGCAAGATCTTGCGGAAACCAAGCAATGGCAGAGGAAAGTGCTCGCTTTTGTGTGGGCAAAGCTACTGAACTCTAATGCTAGTGGGACTAATATTAAGGAGGAACAAGATTCAGATGCCGAGAGTGACAGGAGATGGAAGGAAGACCTCTTCTTTTCAGTGGAGAGCATGATTCCAAAGATAAATCACACTGTGTTATTTGAGCTGGTGAAGTCACTGGGGGCCGCCGAAGTCTTTGTCGCGCTGCTTTCGACATTGCCAGCAGACGAATGCCACCTGGAAATGACTCGCTTTGTCGACCATATTCTTGACGGCACCTCCGACGACGATGTGGCCATCTTCCTGGATGTGTGGTGGGAACTAATGAAACAAAACGAAGGACAAAGGGAGGAAATTGTTCAAGCATTTGGGGAGGAGGCTAAAAGATACCTGGCACGTGCCGGTGCTGATGAATTCTGTCATTCCCCCAAGAGACTCAAACTAGATCCTGACGTCTCTCTGTTATCAACGGAGAGCTTCTCTGGATCTTCAAGTAATCTGTCCATCCCTTCTCTCCTACTAGATGGCCTAAAGAGATTGAAAAGTCATATAAACCCGTATATTTATAAGTGCTCCGCCCTAGCAAAGCTGTCAGACACGATATGCAGTTCGGCACTTTCGGACACCATTGTTGAATTGCCCGCTGTGGAATATTTGGAGAAATTTGCCAAACTGATTGCATTGGGCCAACCCGTGGTGCAAAAGTTTCCAGCCACCGAATGTTTAATCAGGCGAGTAAAGGAGACGGAGCGAGAACTGAGGGCCCGTTATCAGACGTCTGCATTCAAGCTGCCACAGGGAGCACTGTCTTCAGGGATTGAGACGCTTGCTGATCTTTTCCGGTCATGGGAGCCTGCACTCCAAACTAAATCGGAGAACGGCACCGACCTACAAAGCCTTACTGCTTATAGAACAGCGGAAAGTTTGAAATACTTAAATGAAATCTGTCCAGTTATTCAAAGCTCCGAGACGGTACCTCAAGATGCAAAGAAAGGTCTGTCTGATCTTCTGCTGAACTCAACCTGCTTTATGCAGAAGGTTGGCAGCTACGTGCCATTAGATGATGTTGCCACCACAGAGAGGGTTAAGTTTTACGTTGCTGTGACAATAATTGATGGGAGAATGGAAAGATATGCAGAGATATGCAAAATATTTGCATCAAGTCAAGCTTGGGCGTTCTCTGAGGGTAACTGGCTTGATTGTCTTGAAAGAAACAGGGACGTTTTTCATGACACTGATTTGGTACTGAGGTTAGTTGGGACGCTCAAAGATGCGTCATCTTGTAGAGTCGGTGAAACATCAACGGTCAAACGAGTGATGAATGTTGTTTTGGACTGCTTGTCTGCCCTCTCGATCTCCGACAAAAATAAAGCACTCGTGGGAGTCCTGTCCCGCTACGGGAGCAAGGGCCTCTGTCGAGACGGGGGTGCTTTTAAATCCTGGTTTGAGGAGGAGGTGAACATGGTGTTCAATTCTATTACACAAGGTGAGGCTGCAAACAACATTGATAAAGCGGTGACTGCCGTCGCGAGAGTTGCTTTCTTGAACCCAGAAGCCACCGTGCAGAAGACATGCCACTTGGCTGCGGTGAATCTGGGTGCCCATAAGCTTCTGGGCCAGATTCTGAAGAGCCTGCCAGCATTGTCTTTTGAGGACAATCAGGCTTCAGATGGGCGAAGTATCTTGGCCAGGTGCCTCCTGGAAGCTGCTTGGGGAAGCTTTGCCACCACCAAGGAGGAAAATCAGTTTCTTGAGTTCCTGACCTCTCTAATGGAATCAGGAGGGAGAATTGATCAGGAAGCCCCAAGCCCTCTCCTCCAGCCAGCAGATGCCGTAAAGATATTTGTCCTTCCGTATCTGATAGAAAGTAACCCTGGTATTGAGTTCCCCCTCAAAGTTCTGAACAATGCTCTGAAGTTGCCAGTGACTGACGATAGCACCAAAGAACACTGGCTACTTGCCTGTTGCCCATTCCCCCTCATTTTTGCTCTTTCCCAGCTCCTGGACCACTGCATCTTGTGTTGGGAGGACAGTAACAAAACATCTAATCACATTTCTATAGAAACAAAAGGCCTCCTAATTGAGACGTTGGACATGGTTTGCATTGTTGTTGAACAGATAATGTCTGCAGATCCAGAGACATGGTCAACATCTGTTTGCTGGCTGTACAGGAAAACTGAACGATTGGACTGGACTGTGCGTCTGTGGTCAAAAAGCATCTTTGGGGGCCATTTTAAATACGAGGTGCCTGCCACGTTGTTTGAGGTGTGTGACCTCTCTGACGATGGTTGGTCACCACTTAACATTCCACAGTATGGTCCTGGCACCGGGCTGCTGGCCTGGATGGAATGTTGCTGCACCTCTACTCACATGATGGAGCAGATGCTGTCCCACCTCACGATTGATGCTAAAAATGTCGAGGAGGTCAACATGTTCAGTAAAGGCTTTCTAATTGCATTGATCCAGGTCCTACCTTGGTGCAGCTCCAGTGAATGGAGACGTCTCAACCACGTTGTCAAGAACCTGCTGCAGCGCGAATTGCTTCACGTGCCATACACCCTGGAATATGTTCATTACATGCCGTTGCTCAACCTCCGGCCTTTTGCGCATCACCTGCAATTCTCTCAGCTTTTGCTGCGGGCTTTTCAGCTCATCTGCAGTTGCAGCTGTTCCGACTGGCTTCCGACAGCAGGGTGGAAGTACGCAGCGAGGCAATGTGCTGGCAGCATGTCGGACATTCTGGAGTCTGTCCGGTGTAAACTCAAAGGGCACGGGGCTCCGAATCCAGACGGAAGTCAAGAAGCCATTTTTGTCGTGGTGCAGCTCTTTTGCCATGTCATTCACATTATGGTGATGATGCCCAGCGACACCTCCGAGTCTCTGTATTACGTGTCCTTAGAGCTGCTTTCCCAGTACGAGACCCTGTCGACGGCCAATACCTCCACCTCCGGGCTGCTCAGCAAAGTCAATGAAAAGCACTTCCTCCACTCCATCGCTGAGAATCTAACAAACGAAGAGCAGCGTTCTATACTGCTGCAGAAGATCGGCAAAATCTGTTGAACCGTTGAGTACTTGTGTTCATCCTCAATTGGCTGGTGTTGGAATTTGCGGGAGTTTTATTTTGTAAGAACAAGATTAATCTTATTTTGAAGCTCCTATTGCTGCTATGAGAAATTATGTTCTATCCTGTTCTGTCCAGGTCTTCAGAAGTGGTAGAGACTCAACGCTACCTGGGAGCAATTGCCAGATAATTATCTCATCAACGAATTGGTGTATGATCCTGAGTTTGTTTACAGCCGTAGCCTAGACCTCAAGCTAAAATGATACAAGTCGTTAATACGAAATGTATATGAAGAGTATGCGCAAATATTGTATCTCGTGAGACTGTAAACTCAGATTTTTTTTTAAAAAGATTAATTTCTTTATTTTGCCTTCTTGGGGTCCTTACATCGCCATTGAGCAGGCAGATTGCTGCAAGACCTCTGTCGCAGGGAAACATAGACCTCAGGAGGTGTGGTGAGAAGCCTCTGAACAAAACCGTGTTTCCTCTGATTTATTTCTTTTCCTCCACATGTAATTGAAGACTTTTACTGCCATTAAAAGTCTTCAAAACGAATGTTGACGTTGCTTTTTTGTTTCAGTACTACTTATTCCACTCGTTATTTTTATGATTCTGATAGGAAAGCTGCTTTTAGGACATTTACGCTGCTGTCCATTTTATTTCATTACAAACAGAAAGACCAAGCTGCTTGTGTGAATGCAGAAGGAAATTTAACTTAACAGAAGTAAACACACAAGTACAAATCTGAAGGAAAGGTGTGTTCCCTTTCTGTATTTGGACCTGACAACTTATAATTATGCAGTAGCTGCAATCGTACAAAAGTGAGGGAATGACAAATTGTTCCAAATCAGGATGGTGTGTGTCTTGGAGGGGAACCTGCAGGTGGTGGTGTTCCCAAACATCTGCCCTTCTAGGTAGAAGAGAGGTCTGCAAGTTTGGAAGTTGCTGTCAAAAGAGCCTTGGTGAGTTACTGCCGTGCATCTTGAATATCGTACACACTGCTGAGCGCAGAGGGAACGAATGTTGAAGCTTGTAGATGGGTTGTTGATCAAGCGGGCTGCTTTGTCCTAGATGGGGTTGAGCTTCTTAAAAGTGTTGGAGCTGCATTCATCCAGGCAAGTGGAGAGTATTGGATCACACTCTTGACTTTCCTTGTAGATGGTGTGTGTGCTGGCTTTGGGGCATCAGGAGATGAGTTTTGTATGGTAGCACAGTGCTAATATCACTGGACGAATAACCCAGATGGTTGATTAATGATCTAAAGACTGTTCAAAGTCCCACCACAGCAGCTGGGGAATTTAAACTCAGTTAAATAAAATCTGGACTACACGCTGTCAGTAATGGTGACCAAGGCATTACCAGATTGCTGTGTAAATACGTCCTCTCACTGGGCTAAATCGCTGGCTTTTAAAGCAGACCAAGGCAGGCCAGCAGCACGGTTCAATTCCCGTACCAGCCTCCCCGAACAGGCGCCGGAATGTGGCGACTAGGGGCTTTTCACAGTAACTTCATTGAAGCCTACTCGTGACAATAAGCGATTTTCATTCATTTCATTCATTAATGTCCTTAAAGGAAGGAAATCTGCTGTGCTTACCCTGGCTAGCCTATATGTGACTCCACCTCAACAATAATATGCGTGACTCTTAACTGCACTCTGAAATGACAACATGGTAGCATAGTGGTTAGCACTGTTGCTTCACAACACCAGGGTTCCAGGTTCGATTCCCCACTTGGGTCACTGTGCGGTGTCTGCACGTTCTCCCCGTGTCTGCGTGGGTTTCCTCCGGGTGCTCCGCTTTCCTCCCACAAGTCCCGAAAGACGTGCTGTTAGGTGAATTGAACATTCTGAATTATCTCTCCGTGTACCCGAACAGGCGCCAGAATGTGGTGACGGGGATTTTCACAGTAACTTCATTACATTGTTAATGTAAGCCTACTTGTGACAATAAAGATTATTATTCTAATAAAAGCAAATTACTGCGGATGCTGGAATCTGAAACCAAAGAGACAATGCTGGAAAATCTCAGCAGGTCTGGCAGCATCTGTAGGGAGAGAAAAGAGCTAGCGTTTCGAGCCCAGATGACCCTTTGTCAGTCATGTGCTCAAGTCTTCGGTGTGAACATTAAACACTCGGCCTCTGACTTGGCTTCAGTCACATGGGGGGGGGGGGGGGGAGATCTTGAGAAAACATGATTCTTTTCATTAAAAAGTAAAAGGAAGCAAGTTAATATTTAAACAGAAATAACTGGCTATGGGGTAAGAACAAGGAGATGGGACTAAATGAACTAGGCATTAACCACCTTCAGTGGTTGACAAACGGGTGCCTTCGGTGCTTATAAATTCTTTGATTCTAGTCCCATTTCTGTGCCGAAATGTAAATATCGTGTGTCACAAATCTTAGGGTTGTGGAGAGATTATTAAACCCATGCAAGATATCTCCGAGAGCTGTATTAATATGGAACGATCGGTGAATTTGGATGATGGCATTTCCTGCCTTTCGCCTGGTCTTCCGGTAAAAGGATGAGAATCTGAGTTGGAGAGGCGGACAGTCATTTGTAAAAAATGTCCATGGAATGTATTTCTCATGGCATTTTGCAAGATGCATCATTTGTGGATGCCTTTGCTGCAGAAACTAATGGAGCAGTTGGTGAAGACCAGTGTGGCCTTTTATATTTAGCTGCGTGGCATGCAGCAATGTAGCTTGTAGTTGTTGAACAAGTCTTGGGGGTTAAGGGCAGCACTGGCGCAGTGGTAAGCACTGCCGCCGAGGACCCGGGTCACTGTCGGTGTGGAGTTTGCACATTCTCCCTGTGTTTGCGTGGGTTTCACCCCCACAACCCAAAGATGTGCAGGGTAGGTGGATTGGCCACGCTAAATTGCCCCTTAATTGGAAAAAAGAATTGGGTACTCTAAATTTTCTTTTTAAGTCTTGGGTATTAAACCGGGGACAGGATGAAGAAATACTGTTCCTGTATTTGAGTCAACGGTCTTGTATCTTACGTCAATAAGAACATAAGAACTAGGAGCAGGAGTAGGCCATCTGGCCTCTCGAGCCTGCTCCGCCATTCAATGAGATCATGGCTGATCTCTTGTGGACTCAGCTCCACTTTCCGGCCCGAACACCAGAACCCTTAATCCCTTTTTTCTTCAAAAAACTATCTATCTTTATCTTAAAAACATTTAATCAATTTATCTTAAAAACATTTAATCAAGTATTAGTTACAAAATATTTCCTGTGAATTTGCTTCTCAATAAATTTTCCCCAGACTTCAAATTACTCCTGTTCATCTACTATTGAGCAACTAACTTTCTAAGGAAAAGTATGTTGAACTGAATTATCAGATCCTGAATGTTGCAAACGAGTGTCTTGTCCACCCTGTCTCAATTTGTGATCTGCACTTGAGAGAAGCAGGCTGGAAGCATATATTCGATAGGTAGTTTAGCTGAACAGCAAAATCACTGAGTACAGGCCAGACATTAACCCCTGTCCAGCTGCAGTGCTAGAAGCCTTGTAAAATTATCCCTTTCGTGCAGATACCGCCAACAATATATTAACTACCCTGATGTCCAGTGATTAAAGGGGAAAAATAGATATTAGTTCCCTTTACCCAGTCTGCTCTGCGGATGCAGCTTACTCTATGTAAAGGTCACTAAAGAGTCAATCTCGAAACAAAGCAATTTGCTGATATCATCTATGTTGGAGAGAATCCAACAAATACACGCTCAATATCAAACATGCACGGGTCCATTGCTGCTATTAGTTGGAGTACAGCCTACCTATGGTACAGAAATGATAAAATAGACAATCCAAATGCCCTACTATTGAATGACAAAGTGCTAAAGTTTGGACTTGAGTAGAGGACAGGCATCACTGAGACTGATAACGGATCGGGTGCCTGTGGAGACTTATCTCTGGGAATGTTCTTCGAGGCAAAATGTTTTGGTTAATTGCGATACCTGGATGAAAGGACAAGAGTGCCAAGTTAGCACTGAAATGGAAAAGAGCAGTTAAAACATTCAGTTATGGGATGTGGGCCTGGCTGGCCAGGCCAGCTTTCATCGTCCATCCCTATTTGCCCTTGGCAACGGGGTGAATCAAAAAGTATGGTGCAGGTAATGCTATATTTTAGAAACCTGTAGATTTTAAGGCAAAGGGAAAACTGAATGTAGTGAGGATTTTACAATCTTGAGGACCTTGGAACGATTCATTGAAGATATGATCAACATATTATGCACCGCAAAGGAATAAGGTGAAAAGTTTAGAATTTTTTATTCTTTCACGGATGCGGACATTTATCGTTTAGTGGAGTATTTGCCATTGTAGTTTTGATAAAACACAGACGATGAAGCCTTGACAGGTTGGAGATTGATAATCAAATCCTGGCGAGGAGGATGGGCCAATAGGACTTACGCACATTTCGGCGGCTCCCGTTAGAACGGACTTTTGGGCTCTCCGGAGGAGCCCCAACGGAAATTTTTCGACTGATTCCCGTGTGGGAAGGTGAGAGCAAGGTCCCCCCTCCGTCGTGTATGGAGGGGACCAGAAGTGGAGCGGGGGAAAAAGTGGTTTTGGAGCAGCAGCAGAAATGAGGGGGAAAAAACAAGATGGCGGAGGGCGGAGATCGAGCAGCATGGGGGCCGGACCAGCAGGAGTTTCTCAGGCGCTGCGTGGATGAGGCTGAAGGAGACCCAGAAGGCCCAGGAGATAGAGCTCCGGGAGGTGAGGGACATAACCAACGAGATCTTGGGCCTGGCGGTGAAGATGGAGGCGCACGAGGCGCTGCACAAGAGGTGGGCCGCAAGATTCGAGGACCTGGAGAACAGGTCGAGGAGGAAGAATCTCCGGATTCTGGGTCTCCCTGAAGGGGTGGAGGGGGCCGATGCCGGGGCGTATGTGAGCACGATGCTCCATTCGCGGAAGGGTGCGGAGCCCTCTCCGAGCCCCCTGGAGCTAGAAGGGGCTCACCGGGTCCTGGCGAGGAGACCCAAGGCCGGCGAGCCGCCTAGGGCGATAGTGGTGAGGTTCCATTGTTTCGCGGACAGAGAGTGTCCTGAGATGGGCCAAGAAAGAGCGGAGCAGTAGATTGGAGAATGCGGTGATCCGAGTCTACCAGGACTGGAGCGCGGAGGTGGCAAAGAGGAGAGCTGGTTTCAATCGGGCCAAGGTGGTGTTGCATAGGAAGTGGGTGAGATTCGGAATGCTGCAGCCAGCGCGACTGTGGGTCACATTTCAGGATCAACACCACTATTTTGAAACACCAGAAGAGGCTTGAAGAGCCCCCGAATCCAGCTGATAACGTGAAATGTGAAGGGCCTAAATGGGCCGGTTAAGAGGGCCCGAGTGTTTGCGCACTTAAAGGGACTGAAGGCAGACGTGGTCATGCTTCAGGAGACATATCTGAAGGTGGCAGACCAGGTCAGGTTAAGAAAGGGATGGGTAGGACAGGTATTCCATTCGGGGCTGGATGCGAAGAATAGAGGGGTGGCAATACTGGTGGGGAAGCGGGTGTCCTTTGAGGCCAAGAACATAGTAGCGGACAATGGAGGTCGATACGTGATGGTGAGGGGTAGGGCGCTGATCCCGAAAGTGGAGGGAAAGGAGTATTCGGCCATAGCCATTTCAGTCCACGCCCTGCACTGGGTGGAACTGGAGTTGGGAGAGGAGAGGTACCAACGCCCATTGTGGCGGCTGGATGTGGGACTGCTGGCAGATGAGGGGTGCGGGGGTGCATTGAAAGATATTTGGAGGCCAACGACAACGGGGAGGTGCAGGTGGGGGTAGTATGGGAGGCGCTGAAGGCGGTGATTAGGGGAGAGTTAATCTCCATCAGGGCTCATATGGAGAAGAGAGAGGGCAGGGAAAGGGAGAGGTTAGTGGGGGAGATTTTGAGAGTGGACAGGAGATATGCAGAGGCCCCTGAAGAGGGACTACTCTGGGAGAGGAGAAGTCTCCAGACGGAGTTCGACCTGTTGACCACAGGGAAGGCAGAGGCACAGTGGAGGAAAGCACAGGGGGCGACGTATGAGTATGGGGAGAAGGCGAGCCGGATGCTGGCACACCAGCTCCGTAAGAGGATGGCAGCGAGGGAGATAGGTGGAGTCAAGGATGGAAGGGGAACTACGGTGCGGAGTGCGGTGAAAGTAAATGGGGCATTCAAAACCTTCTATGAGCAGCTGTACAGATCCCAGCCCCCAGCGGGGGAAGAGGTGATGCGACGATTCTTGGACCAACTGAGGTTCCCTAGGGTGGAGGAGCAGGAGGTGGCTGGTTTGGGGGTGCCAATTGCGTTGGAGGAGCTGATTAAAGGACTGGGGAGCATGCAGGCAGGGAAGGCCCCGGGACCGGAAGGGTTCCCGGTTGAATTCTATAGGAAGTACGTAGACCTGTTAGCCCCATTGCTGGTGAGGACTTTCAATGAAGCAAGGGAGGGGGGGGGGACCCTGCCCCTGACAATGTCGGAGGCGATGATCTCTTTGATCCTGAAGCGGGATAAGGACCCACTGCAATGTGGGTCGTACAGGCTGATCTCGCTCCTCAACGTGGATGCTAAGTTGCTGGCAAAAGTGCTGGCTACGAGGATTGAGGACTGTGTCCCGGGGATGATTCACGAGGACCAGACGAGATTTATAAAGGGCAGGCAGCTAAACACCAATGTGCGGAGGCTCCTAAACGTGATTATGATGCCATCGGTGGAGGGAGAGGCAGAGATAGTGGCAGCTATTGTCGTGGAGAAGGCCTTTGACCGAGTCGAGTGGGAGTATCTCTGGGAAGTGTTGCAGAGGTTTGGGTTCGGGGGAGGGTTTATTAGCTGGGTTAAGCTCCTATATAGAGCCCCGGTGGCGAGTGTGGTTACGAATCGGCGGAGGTCGGAGTATTTTCGGCTGTATCGAGGGACGAGGCAGGGGTGCCCCCTGTCCCCCCTGTTGTTTGCATTAGCAATTGAACCTTTGGCCATGGCATTAAGGAAGTCCAGGGAATGGAGGGAGGTGGTCCGAGGGGGAGAGGAGCATCGTGTGTCGCTGTATCCAGACGACCTGTTGCTGTATGTGGCGGATCCAGTGGAGGGGATGGTGGAGGTCAGGCAGATTCTAAGGGAGTTTGGGGACTTTTCGGGCTATAAGCTCAAATGTAGGGAAAAGTGAGCTCTTCTTGGTGCATCCAGGGGACCAGGGAAGAGGGATAGACGATCTACCGTTGAGGAGGGCGGAAAGGAGCTTTCGGTACTTGGCAAGGAGCTGGGGGGCCCTGCATAAACTTAATTTGACGCGGCTGGTGGAGCAGATGGAGGAGGACTTCAAACGATGGGACATGTTGCCACTCTCGCTAGCGGGCAGAGTACAGTTGATTAAAATGGTGGTCTTCCCGAGGTTTCTTTTTGTGTTCCAGTGCCTTCCAATTGTGATCACCAAGGCCTTTTATAAGAGGGTAGGCAGGCGCATTATGGGTTTTGTGTGGGCAAACAAGACCCCGAGGGTAAGGAGGGGGTTTCTGGAGCGTAGTAGAGATAGAGGAGGGCTGGCGTTGCCGAATCTGGGTGGCTACTATTGGGCACCCAATGTGGCGATGATCCGTAAGTGGGTGATGGAGGGAGAGGGGGCGGCATGGAAGAGGTTGGAGATGGCGTCCTGCAAAGGAACGAGCCTGTGGGCGCTGGTGACTGCACCGCTGCCACTCACGCCGACAAGGTACACCACGGGTCCGGTGGTGGCTGCAACGCTAAAGATCTGGGGCCTGTGGAGATGACACAGGGGTGCGATGGGAGCCTCGGTGTGGTCCCCGATCAGGGGTAACCATCGGTTTGTCCCAGGAAGGATGGACGGGGGGTTTCAGAGCTGGCATCGGGCAGGGATTAGAAGAATGGGGGACCTGTTCATTGATGGGATGTTTGCGAGCCTAGGGGCGCTGGAGGAGAAGTTTGGGCTACACCCGGGAAACGCGTTCAGGGAAATGCAAGTAAGGGCGTTTGTGAGGCGACAGGTGAGGGAATTTCCGTTGCTCCCGACACAGGGGATTCAAGACAGGGTGATTTTGGGTGTATGAGTTGGAGAGGGCAAGGTGTCATGTGCCAAGCTTAGCCTGATACAGTTTAAGGTTATACACAAAGCGCATATGACTGGGGCGAGGCTGAGTAGGTTCTTTGGGGTGGAGGACAGATGTGGGAGGTGCTCAGGAAGCCCGGCGAACCACGCCCATATGTTCTGGTCGTGCCCGGCACTGGATGGGTTCTGGAGGGGTGTTGCGAGAACTATATCTAAGGTGGTGAAAGTCCAGGTCAAGCCAAGTTGGGGGCTAGCACTATTCGGAGTGGCGGATGAGCCGGGAGTGCAGGAGGCGAAAGAGGCCGGCATTCTGGCCTTTGCGTCCCTGGTAGCCCGGCGGAGGATCTTGTTAGTGTGGAAAGATGTGAAGCCCCCCAGTGTGGAGACCTGGATAAATGACATGGCAGGGTTTATCAAGTTGGAGAGAATAAAGTTTGCTTTGAGAGGGTCTGTGCAGGGGTTCTCCAGGCGGTGGCAACCGTTCCTAGACTATCTTGCGGAGCGTTAGATGAAGTTCGGTCAGCAGCAGCAGCAACCCGGGGGGGGGGGGGGATGAAATTGAAGGGTGAAGCCACTGAATGGAAGAGAGGATACTTGAACACGAATGAAGAAACCGTGCTTTTGAAGAATTGCCTATCGAAACCAATAGATATTAAAATTTAAATTCAACCATCTACGCTGGAAGCAGGATGGATTGTATGTATTGATAGCATTTGAATGAAACCAAACATAATCATTGGCAACAGTGAGTTGGTCTTGCTAGTGATGCCTACATCACATGAATGCATTAAAAAAGAGGAAAATATTACTAATATAGAGAAAGAGCATGGTAGCACAATGGTTAGCACTGTTGCTTCACAGCTCCAGGGTCCCAGGTTCGATTCCCGGCTTGTGTCACTATCTGTGCGGAGTCTGCACGTTCTCCCTTTGCGTAAATTTCCTCCGGGTGCTCCGGTTTACTCCCACAGTCCAAAGATGTGCAGGTTAGATAGATTGGCCATGTTAAATTGCCCTTAGTGTCCAAAAAGGTTAGGTGGGGTTACGGGGATGGGGTGGAGGTGTGGGCTTAAGTAGGGTGCTATTTCCAAGGGCCAGTGCAGACTCGATGGGCTGAATGGCCTCCTTCTGCACCGTACATTCTATAACAGAAGGAACTATGAAAAACAATGGAAAAAGTCAAGAGATGAATTATTAATGACCGCAGGATGCTTTGAGGGGAAATTGGATGACCAAGGATGACGCTTAACTGGAAGGTGGTCCCCTGGTAACTTAAGTGCAATATGTCAGACCCTGTCAAAGGCTGTGAAAATTACTATGGCAGTAATAAATTGTTGAAGGCTAACGTTCTTCAGTGAGGCGATCACCAACAAAATGGGCATTCCAAAATACACACATGAACAGGGGCTACAGAGTTAACAGCAGCTTCTATAACGGCAATAGGATGGGTACAAGTTAGAAGTGTGCTATATTTCAGGAGCACAGCAACAGAAGACCTGTGAAGATCTGCCAAGGTTATGGGGGCAGTGATCTGCTGTTCTCGGGTGGAGCATCTAAATACGTTAGCCTCTGAAACTTTGATGATAAAAGAAAAATATAGAAGTGCGGAAAGGAAAATAAATTTTTGCAAATAGGAGGAAAGCGCAAGAGAATGAAAAATATATACGTAGAAGAGATCAAGGGCAAAGAAATACAGGTTCAGAGATCTGATTTAATTAAAGCTAATTCTGGAGTCAAAAACATCACAAGGCAGACATAAAACCAAAACATTTAATAAAAATACACAAAAACATAGTAGGCTGAACCTTTACAGATAGTTTAAATGTTGGATTTTCACTCAGAGTTGCTTCAAACTTTTGAATATGAAGGCTACTTGTTGGATGGGCGAAAGGGCAGAACTTACACTCAGCCAATGTGTCCTTCGCAGTCTACAACCTGTGAGTCGAATACTGATCTTCAATCTCCCAGCGACTTTATGTAAATAATCACATTGACAGATTGAGCAGAAAAATGGCCCCAGAAACTTAACCAACCAAGAAAAAAAACTGATGTCAGCTTCATCAAGAGAAGATGAATGTTTCTCGTGGGACTGAAGATAAATGATTAAATGCGAGCACTGTAGAGTTAAAACTGCCAGCACTAAGGAAACTAAATTAGTAGGAGTATTATGTTACCTTAGTAATGAGTAAATCGTACTTGAAGCTCACAGTACAGGTTAATCATTGTCTCCACATATGCGATAAATGTTATTTTACCAACATTTTCTGTGATTAATGTTTTTCAATTACTTAATCCAATCTTTTGGTCCTTAACTTTGAAAAGAACAGAACGCACTGGATGACGTGGATACCGGAAACCATAACATATTTTCAAGCGAAGCTGCTACTAAACCTAAAGGGTTTCCCATACCGGCTGAGGTTTTCCATGAACCTGCTCAACCTTGCCCCTCATCTGAGGTGTGGTGACCCTCACCGTAAATCACCACCAGTCAGTGCTCTCTCTAAAAGGGGGACAGCAGCCTCTGGGATTATGGCGACTTTCACCGAAAGGTTTGCTGCTGCCTTTCTCTGTGGGAATTGCAAAGAATTGGGTCGCTCGTATCTTGCCCGATTGTTGATGATGCAACCTCGGCTACGGCCTAACTTATCCCAACAGCTGCGATTTTCACCCCCACTGTAAGTACTAAAGGCCAGAACGAAAATACACTGCTGGGAATCCGAGACAGAAAGTACAAAACGCGGGAAACACTCAGCTGGTCAGGCAGCACCCGCGGGGAGAAAAACAAAGAGTTCATCTTTCAGTTCTGACGTATGGTCATCGATCTGAAACATTAATTGCGTTTCTCTCCAACCTGACTTACTTCCAAAACATTTTGGTTTCATTCTGCTTCTGTTGTGCTCATGGAGACAAATGGCTGATTTTTAACGCACTGCTGCTAGCTTCCTGGACCTGTTACATTTTATACTCTTGACGTTTGATTAACTTGCAGAGGTTGAACATGATATGAACCTTAATTACTCATATTAACACACAAAATTACTTGTATGCAAAGTTTTTATCCAAATGGAGCAGGTACTTTATATCCTGTGCTGAGAGTATTGCTGTCTTGTAAAATTGCTTGCAACAGTATTTTAAATTGGGTGAATCAAGTAAATCCTGCAATTTTTAAAGTATGTTTTGATCGTATATGAGTCTTGTAAGTACTTAACGGTCCCAGAGACAGATGTTTAGAATAGCTACATTGGAGGTGCATGGGCAGTCAGGCAATGTGTTCATTTCACTGCAGAATCAACTCTGGAAATTGTACAGAGGATGGAACTTTAAAGTGTAGAGCTGCATGACTGGGATTTTCCACACAGGTACTTATTAAAATTAATAAGTACCCCATTTAGATACATGAGCTGCAGCAGAAACATAACTGGTGGGACAGTACTCGCCGTCACAAAGTGGAAGGACAGACAGCACCCAACACTGCCGCTGTGATCTTTAGAGAATTTTACCAAATTACAAATGGTGTAATCTGAGAAAAGAAAGCCATCCCATCCCTCACGGGAGCTAAATTGGCAGATAGATATTTCATGTTCTGAGGTGTGCAATTAGCCCTACATAATATTGAGCACCTTTCTGAAATTTTACAATTCATTCTTGATGAATTGAGTCGACTGATGTGGTTTTCAGTGCACGGTTTGTCAAGCCTTTTGCAATTTGATGTCTGGAATATATATTTATTATATTTTAAGAACGCAGGCGATTTAAGTTTTATTTTAAAGGACCCAAGGTGATCCAAAGGTGCGCAGGTTAGGTGGATTGGCCGTGATAAAATATTTTCCCTTCGTGTCCAAAGATGTGGTTAGGTGAGGTTACGGGGTTAGTGTGCTCTTTCAGAGGGCAGTGCAGACCTGATGGGCTGAATGGCCTCCTTCTGCACTGTCGGAATTCTGTGGTTCTATGGAAGGTGTAGTGAGGCCCTGACCGCCAATCTTCCATGCTTCCGAACTCCTATTGAGGAATCATCGCTGCTGCCTGGTTGCTCCCCGAAATGTGTCCGTCTGAACCCGCTGAAAGGATTTGTTCCACCAACTACATTGGCCCAACTCAGTGGGGTTTTGGTGTTGGGTTCTGCTTCTTCGTGCCAGTGACACGTTTTATTGCAGGGTGGGCTTTTAACGGGTTCAAAACTGGATGGATTTTTGGGATGGGGGGGTGTCGAATGGAACAAATGGCAAGTGTTGGATGAGAATTTCACGCAGGTACACGAGGACAACGTTTTTAAAAAAAAAATCCGAATAATACTTCCAGGTGTGCAAAACTCTTTCAACGTTTCTCTTTGCCAGATATAAAAATGGGAATTTAAAAAATGATTTTTTTTGGCCGACATTCAGGCAATTTGCACATTTGCACAACGGATGGACTTGTTGGCCTCCGAATGGCTGGGGCGGGGGCCTAGGGAAGTCATGTGATGGAAACACCACGAACATGTTGAGTCACGGTTGGGAACCTGAATAAAAAAGCACATGCACAAGGGGGCACAGGTTCAGGATTGACCAGGGCAATTTTTAAGCAAGTGCCCGATTTTTTTCTTCACACAGTAGGCATCAGCAACTGCAAAAAGGGTTACCTGGGATGGTGGGGAGGGTGTGGATGGTGGTGTGAGGGAGTGAAGTCAAAACACCGGATGCACTTTGAATCATGAAGACATGGTAAGGTTTGGTATTCTGGAAAGATGAGATGAAATAGGACTGGAATTGCCATTCAAGACAAGCTGCGCTAAAAAAAAATTCCAATTAAGGGGCAATTTAGTGTGGCCAATCCAGCTACCCTACACATCTTTTTGGGTTGTGGGGTGAGACCCACGCAGGCAAGGGGAGAATGTGCAAACTCCACATGGACAGTGACCCAGGGCCGGGATCGAACCTGGGACCTCGGCGCCGTGAGGCAGCAATGCCGCCCCAATACCGATTACATTCTGATTGTATGTGGAGGTAAAATGATACGGGAGTATATGGTCAGGGCATATACACATACCTTTGTGATATGGTGGGTGTACTTGTGATGAAAATCATTATAAATGAATCCGAGTGGGCTATTATTTTCACTGTGACAGGAATCGTTTACTGGAATCAATTCAGTAATGGGAAACAGATTCTCAGCTGCCATCTCTTTTGGTCTGTATTTCTGAGCGACACAGTTGATGTCTTTGTTAAAGTGAAGAATGGCGTTAGCTTTGAATTGAGGACTGCTTGGATTTGTGTGCGTGTTTTTTTAGTCCTATTAAGAAACTTTTTGACGGAAAGGGTCCAAATGATCGAGTCAGGTTTTGCATTCCACCAGGTACTGCCTTCTAATGAAGTTCAAACTAGTTTAAAACGTTGGAAACAACTGAGTTTATAACCTTCAATTATTTGATAAACCACAATATACTTTCTAAAATTTGTATTAAATAGAATCTTTTGCCAGTATCAAAATACAAATGGGGGTAATTTTTACGAGTCCCTAATGCACCACAGGTTTCTCGAAGGCCAGCTGGACTGGCAAAATTGCCCTGGTATTTTTTTTAAAAAGCCATACTTCCAAACAAAATAATACTCAGAACAGTTCCACGAAGAGGTGCACTGCCTCACGTGTGGGGACGGTAGCGTCGGAGGCGGCCTTCTCGCTGTCTTTGTCATTCCGTCTTCGCACTCTTCCCTGCCTTCCGGGCGATCAGTGCGAGCCAGTAAACCTGAGGAGCCATCAGTAGGGCATTGCTCACGGTGCAGTGGAAGGGGATGTGGAAGGGGACCCGGTGGGCCGGTATGCCATACTGCTTGCCGTAGGCCCAGTACATGAAGGGGAACACGAGGATACGGCAGAAGAAAAATGTCAGCAAAACGATGGCACCATTGAGCTTGTACAGCAGCGTGTTCTGCTTTCCGAACTGTTTGCGAAACAAAAACAAGACAGATTATTATAGATTTCTGTGCCTCGAAATCACGCATTGCAAAATATTTATTCCTCCTTTTTGTTGATACCAACCCTGCCAAGTATTTTGGCGAGCGAGACAAATGGGGTGCTCAGCTCCGCCAATAACAGACATCCTAGGAAGAAATCTCCGAGGCCTTTTCTGTAATACTGCACATTAAAACAAAAGTTCTGGTGTTAAAACATAGCAAGTGGATTTGCATTACAGTCTGTTGAACAAAAACATTATAACCTTCAGCAGAATTGGCTGGTGCAATGGATCAATAGACTCTTTAGTTTTTGACTTGTATATTTTGAATCTGCAGGAAATTGTTGGGTGCAAAGTGTCTTGATGTTTACGGCCTTGAAGTCAGTCAGAACTCTTCATTGAATCATAGAATTTACAGTGCAGAAGGAGGCCATTCTGCCCATCGATTCTGCACCAGCACTTGGAAAGATTACCCGACTTAAGCCCACGCCTCCACACCATCCCCGTAACCCCACCTCACCTAAGGATCAATTTAGCACGGTCAATCCACCTAACCTGCGCATCTTTGGACTGTGGGAGGAAACCGGAGCACCCGGAAAGCCACGGGGAGAAAGTGCAGACTCCGCACAGACAGTCACCCGAGGCCGGAATTGAATCCGGGACCCTGGAGCTGTGAGGCAGCAGTGCTAACCACTGTCCCACTCTTGTCCCACCCAAACCATTAACTTGTCTTTCAATCTCCACTGCTGGTTGTTGATCTTTTATATATTTCCGTTCTTTATTTCAGTTTTCCAGTATTTGCATTTTTTCTTTAACTTAGTTTCAACTCAATTTCTCGAGCATTTTGGTCCATGGCAGAAACAGACCCACAATCCAGTCTCACCGAGGCCATGATATTTGGGAAGCCTTTCTTTTTTTTAAAGCACTTTTATTGAAGTTTTTCCATTTTAACAAATGACACAACAAAGCCCACAGGAATGTTACAGCTTGGCAAAAATGACTCCGTGTACACAGACACAGAAGGGGACAGGAGAATAGCAATATGGCTGGCCCAGTACAATCACTAAACTCAACATGATGCCTCTATCTACCAGAGAACCAGGGAGAGAAGGATAAGGCCATGGAAACATGGTAAAATGGCACACACCTTGCCACGAGTAGATTGCTCGCAACGACCACGAGAATTCAGGATAAGATCTTCGCGCCATAGACATAGAACATACAGTGCAGAAGGAGGCCATTCGGCCCATCGAGTCTGCACCGACCCACTTAAGTCCTCACTTCCACACTGTCCCCGTAACCCAATAACCCCTCCTAAACTTTTTTGGTCACTCAGGGCAATTTAGCATGGCCAGTCCACCTAACCGGCACGTCTTTGGACTGTAGGAGGAAACCGGAGCACCCGGAGGAACCTCACGCAGACACGGGGAGAACGTGCAGACCGGGCACAGACAGCGACATAGCAGGGAATCGAACCTGGGACCCTGGCGCTGTGAAGCCACAGTGCTATCCACTTGTGCTACCGTGCTGCCCTATGTTCGGGCGCGCACCAGAACACATCTACCTCAACTCCAGCCACACCAGAGGCACCAATAGAACGCTGTAACATACTCCCCTCAGATATCACACCTGTCTGTACCCCTGCAGGAGCCAATCACGGATTCTTTAATCCCATCATGACAAGAACATTTGCTGGAACCCCAGTTCTAAAAGGATATTTTACAAGATACAACAAAGGCCCAAACCTCAGGCACAGTACAGCACGATCATCATTCCACATATTTGGACAGAGAGGACCAACAAATATTTATACAATCAATTCGGATTATTGCCCGTACAGTCAGCACCACTGAACGACCTGACTTAGGATTAAAAAAAAGGAAAACTACCAGAAGCAGAGGGTCTCAGGATAAAAAGTACTAGGACACAGCCATCGGCCTGTGTTCCTCAAGTGCACGTCCTCCAACACATGAGAAAGAATAGGAAAAGCTGCTCGTTCAGACGGAGGAACGTCCCAACCATAAGGGAGAGGGCAACAAAATATCAACTACAGTGCAGGACCCAACCCAGCCCCGCACCTCGTTCACTGTTTGGGGGCTGTTTAGCACAGGGCTAAATCGATGGCTTTGAAAGCAGACCAAGGCAGGCCAGCAGCACAGTTCAATTCCTGTACCAGCCTCCCTGAACAGGCGGCGGAATGTGGCGACTAGGGGCTTTTCACAGTAACTTCATTGAAGCCTACTTGTGACAATAAGCGATTTTCATTTTTCATTCACTTAGGAATCAGTAAACCAAGAATACTCCAAACACATCAAGACTCAGCCTCTCAGGACGTACCAAATAAGTGCCTTCAAGAAGGGCCGTCCCAAGCATAAGGGGGCAATAGGATACCAGCCACAGCACAGGATCTGGCCTAGAACAGCACATTCCTGCACATAGGAGTCCGCACACCAAGGATACCCAGCACTTGCCAAGAAATCTTCTCGCTGGCCCCACTCCTCACTGGCCGCACCTGGGACAACACCAGCCCCACCGACACCAGAAGAACTGCGTCTACATCAACCGAGGAGACACCTCTACTGAAGAGAGGAAGAATAGTCAAATCTCACGATGGAGGTGGATTCCCTCCCATCCACCCCCGATACAATATGGGAAACCCCCCCCCCCCTTAACCCATTAGACCAAAACAGGACCCGTAACAGCACACTGGTCACCAGAAGTGAAGAGAAGAAACTCCCCTGGGGGAGGAATACCCTAATTAACCAAGGAACATTGGACACGGAGCAGCACTGTGTGCCATTGCACGGAGGATACTGGGGGACAGAGCAGTGTCACCTCAAAACAGATAAATACTCTGACTCCCCATGGAAGACCACTACAACGAAGGGGGAGGGGGCACTCAGGTAACCACTATGTAAGACCGCTTGGAGGAGAGTGAGTAACTCCTTGATCAAGCCTACCTCCAAACTTAAGAAGGGCTACAACAACGCAGAGGCACAGCATACAGACTCTTTCTTCAAGAAAGCAAGTAAGGATAGATCGATCGAACCCAGGCGTGTGCCATTACACATTTCCTCCTACTTCAACTTCAGAGACGCCAACCACAATGAAGAATCAGGAGGAGCCCAGTCCTCGCAAAGATAAATGACCTGTTCGGGCCTTCATAGGCGATAATAATAATAATACTAATAATCTTTATTGTCACAAGTAGGCTTACATTAACACTGCAATGAAGTTACTGTGAAAAGCCCCTAGTCGCCACATTCCGGCACCTGTTTGGGTACACTGAGGGAGAATTCAGAATGTCCAATTCACCTAACAGCACATCTTTCGAACTTGTGGGAGGAAACCGGAGCACCCGGAGGAAACCCAAGCATTCACGGGGAGAAGGTGCAGACTCCGCACAGACAGTGACCCAAGCCGGGAATCGAACCTGGGACCCTGGAGCTGTGAAGCATCTGTGTTACCCACTGTGCTGCCATGCTGCCCATAAGCATGGATTCTCAAGATTCAAAGTAACAGAAAAAGCGAAATAAAAATCCGATAGGATTAGCTCTAACTGGGGAGCTTTCATAACCCGAGGGAGGACCTATTTAACCCTACCCACCCCCGTCACCATGCCAACCATCCACCCACCAACGGGGGGTGCTCAAGGGGCCAGAATTGGAGAAGCGCAGATATCTCGGAGGGTTGTGAGGCTGGAGTAGATTACAGAGATAGGGAGGAGCGAGGCCATGGAGGGATTTGAAAATAAGGACGCAAATTTTTTAATCAAGATGCTGCGTGACCAGCAGCCATTGTAGGCCAATGACACAGGGGTGATAGCCAAACAGGACTATCCAGCTCTTGTATTCTTTTGAAATCTATTACTGGCTGTCCTTAAATCAATAGAGGCAGTTTCATTTTTGTGCAACGCTTTCCTGAGTGTTGTAAGACTGATGTGCAATCAACCATGCAATATTTGACTCAACATCTTTTCTTGGTATAACCGTGGCCACACAAAGTGAGCCTTCTGAAATTCCTGTGTTGTCACACTTGCAAAGTTTAAGTCACAAAAGCTAATGTTATGATAAATACAGCAGAGGAAGTACTGGAGGTGACCGCACACAACATCAGCTACTGCATCAAGGCTTGGGGGGGACCAATGGCAAAGCTTGGGGGTGGGGGACCAATGGCAAAGCTTAGGGGGGGGACCAATGGCAAAGCTTAGGTGGGGGGGGGGGGGCAATGGCAAAGCTCGGGGGGGACCAATGGCAAAGCTTAGGTGGGGGACCAATGGCAAAGCTTGGGGGGGGGGAGGGGGGAGGGGTGGGAGGGGGGTGGGGGGTGGGGGGGTGGGGGTGAGGGAGGGGGAGGGGGGAGGGAGAGGGGGGGGGGTGGGGGGTGGGGGGGGTGGTGGGGGGGTGGGGGGGGGTGGGGGGGGGTGGGGGGGGGTGGGGTGGGGGGGTGGGGGGGGGTGGGGGGGGGTGGGGTGGGGGGGTGGGGGGGGGGGTGGGGGGGGTGGGGGGTGGGGTGGGGGGGGTGGGGGGTGGGGTGGGGGGGGGTGGGTGGGGTGGGGGGGGGTGGGTGGGGGTGGGGGGGGGTGGGTGGGGGTGGGGGGGTGGGTGGGGGGGGGTGGGGTGGGGGGTGGGGTGGGGGGGGGTGGGGGGGGGTGGGGGGGGGGGGTGGGGGGAGGTGGGGGGTGGGGGGGGTGGGGGGAGGGGGGGTGGGGGGGAGGGTGGGGGGTGGGGGGGGGTGGGGGGAGGTGGGGGGGTGGGGGGGAGGTGGGGGGTGGGGGGGGTGGGGGGAGGGGGGTGGGGGGGTTGGGGGGGTTGGGGGGGTGGGGGTGGGGGGGTTGGGGGGGTGGGGGGGGGGGTGGCAATGGCAATGGCAATTGTAAACTGGCACCAAAGAGAAAATGTTTGAAAATCTCAGTAGGTCCTGGCAGCATCTGTAAGGAGAGAAAAGAGCTAATGTTTCGAGTCCAGATGACACTTTGTCAAAGCTGTGTAAAGCAATGTAAACTGGCAGCCTGTAGAGGTGGCAGCATGTAAGAATGATTAC